>NW_027465977.1:170000-292498 GCF_049634645.1 Pelodiscus sinensis
ATTGACTGTATGGGACGATTTGTTATTGTAGGGTCTCTCACTAGCCATTGACTGTATGGGACGATTTGTTATTGTAGGGTCTCTCACTAGCCATTGACTGCATGGGACAATTTGTTATTGTAGGGTCTCTCACTAGCCATTGACTGTATGGGACGATTTGTTATTGTAGGGTCTCACGCTAGCTGTTGCCTGGGGCCTGGATGCGTCCTCTGGTTTGCCTGGACCTGGCCCCTGAGTCTCGGGTCCCCCCCAGAATTGGGGAGCGTATGCTGGCACTGCAGCCCCCCACTATCCCACTGGGCTGGAGCACACAAAATCCACTAGGCAGGGCTCCCCTAGGCTCAGGTGTGCGAGGGAAATGCAGGGGGTGTCTCTTTCCTGCTCGGTTGGGGCCACATCAGTGAAGGTTGAGGGGTTCTTGGGTTGTAGGTTTTTGGTTTTGGTTTTTCACTTGTGTGCGGCCTCCGACTGATTCTTCTGTGGGTCAGTGGCCCCCAGGCCAAAAAAGGATCCCCCCTGCTCTCCGACAAAGGATAAATGGGCACTGATTCCTGGATTGAAAAGTCCCCGTTCTTCTACAAAGGAATTTCACCAGCCACTTCCAGCAAGATCTTCAGACATGACATGGTTTCTCTGGGCCTAAACGAAGACATTAACTGGTTGCCTCCTGCCACTAACATCTGTTTTTCCATCTCAAAAGCTTAAGTAGCCTCATTAACAGGTCCTACAACAGGCTGGTATTTCTTCTGCTGTTACATAAATCACTCGGTTTCTGTTCTTTCCACTCCAGTTCATCCGAGGAAGCGAGTTTTGCTCGGGAAAGCTCTTGACATCAAAGCCCTTTGTCGACCGCCCCGGTAAACCTCATCCCACGAGGAATAACGGGGCGATCGACAACGGGCTTTGATGTCGACCGCGGAGCGTCCAGACTAGCGCGCTGAGCCGACAAACAGCTGATCATTTAAATCGCTGCTTCATTTCCCTTTGCCTACAACCCTAATCTACATAGCTCCGTCGATGGAGCCATATAGTCTAGACACGCCTAAGGTGCCACAGGCCCGTTTGTTGGTTTTAAAATTACCCACTAACCCAGTCACCCCTCTGAGAGTTCGTTATTGTAGGGTCACTCACAACCAACAGGCCGCCTGGGGCAGCTGGGCACCCACAAACCTTGTGCCGCTTTCTACTTATAGAGTCTTTTATGAGGACCCGGCCTAGAATGTTCTTGTTGAGTTACTTGTGAGCTTCGGGGTCTGGGTGCCAGTTCGTTTTGGTAGGGTCTTTCGGGAGAGGTGGGGCTATCAACTGGGAGTGTGATAAGGAGAAAGCAGGTGGGAGGGAAAGAGAGCCGAGTCTGCTCTCGTTCAACCCGGTGTAAATCCGGAGTAACGTCACTGGGGCCGATTTCCATCTTCCTCCCCCTACTGTCAATCAAGAGTGACTTGAACCTTCCCTGCCAGACAATGAGGAACACACCTTTGAAATATAGAGCTCTTCGGTTTATTTATGAACGGACGACATTACTGCTTGGCCAAATACATCGATATGAAAACCTGTTCAAAAGGGGTGCAGCTTAGAAAGGAGAGCACCGCGAGGGGGCCGGAGCAGGAGGGGTTCCTCAAAACGGGAAGGGAAGGGGGGGTAGAATCCACACACGTCATAAGTTACAACCTCCTCTGTGGCCTGTACACCATCTCATCCGCCATTGTCCTACAGCGCCTCTATGACAGGCGACGGTCATCTTGTTCCTCGCACACCCATGAGAGGTCGTGGGAGTGTCCTAAGCCATTCACAAGGGATTCGCAGAGAGGGGCTATGACACAGCCTCTCTCAAATGCTTGGCAGAGGGCATCTTGCGCATGATACTGGGTGTTTCTAGAAGTTGGGACTTAGGATGAAGGAGACTGGGGAGTCTAGTATTTAGCATTGCCTCGCAGCTCAGCACCATCTTGAGTGGTCACCATCTGGAATGGTGGCCCCCATCTTGAGTGGTCACCCTCTTGAATGGTGGCCCCCATCTTGAGTGGTCGCCCTCTTGAATGGTGGCCACCATCTTGAGTGGTCGCCCTCTTGAATGGTGGCCTCCATCTTGAGTGGTCGCCCTCTTGAATGGTGGCCTCCATCCTGAGTGGTCGCCCTCTTGAGTGGTGGCCCCCATCTTGAGTGGTCGCCCTCTTGAGTGGTGGCCACCATCTTGAGTGGTCGCCCTCTTGAATGGTGGCCTCCATCTTGAGTGGTCACCCTCTTGAATGGTGGCCCCCATCTTGAGTGGTCGCCCTCTTGAATGGTGGCCCCCATCTTGAGTCATCGCCCTCTTGAATGGTGGCCTCCATCTTGAGTGGTCGCCCTCTTGAATGGTGGCCTCCATCTTGAGTGGTCGCCCTCTTGAATGGTGGCCCCCATCTTGAGTGGTCGCCCTCTTGAATGGTGGCCCCCATCTTGAGTGGTCGCCCTCTTGAATCGTGGCCACCATCTTGAGTCGTCGCTCTCTTGAATGGTGGCCCCCATCTTGAGTGGTCGCCCTCTTGAATGGTGGCCCCCATCTTGAGTGGTCGCCCTCTTGAATCGTGGCCCCCATCTTGAGTGGTCGCCCTCTTGAATGGTGGCCACCATCTTGAGTCGTCGCGCTCTGGAATGGTGGCCTCCATCTTGAGTGGTCGCCCTCTGGAATGGTGGCCCCCATCTTGAGTGGTCGCTCTCTTGAATAGTGGCCTCCATCTTGCGTGGTCGCCCTCTGGAATGTTGGCCTCCATCTTGAGTGGTCGCCCTCTTGAATGGTGGCCCCCAACTTGAGTGGTCGCCCTCTTGAATGGTGGTCCCCATCTTGAGGATCAAGAATCCCCTCTCCCTGCTCTAACCACTAGATCCTCACTGCTCTCCCAGAGCTGGGAACAAAACACAGGTGTCCTGGCTTCCACCCCCCCTGCTCTAACCACTAGACCCCGCTCCCCTCCCAAAGGCGGAAGCAGAGTGAGCAGATGTCCCAATTTTAAAAGGACACCCCCAACATCCAGGATTTTGTCTCACATAGGAACCAATGACTCGGCCTCCCATGTCGTGATTCGTCACACTTGCTATCTGGTCATCCTAGTGGAAATCGGATCAGCCTGATTTCATTGGCACAAGCGGAGCCAACGGCCAAACCGCCGGAAACAAAATGCTATTGAAGGTGAATGAAACGGAGCCAGGTACTAACGCAACCGGGCCCTTGGAAAGCAGGAGCCAAACACTCTAGCACTGTTGTCTTAAAGGGAGGGTCCCCTTTGGGGCCTTCCGTACAAAAAAGGCTGCATTTGGAGGCTGGGTCTGGCGTGTAAAGCTGCAAGGAAATCATTGGCAAGATGTTTCAATGCCCTGTCCAATGTGCATCACGGAGCCGTGGTCAAAGGAGAAGAATCCGAACAAAGCATATGTCTTTGAATGTTGGCCCTTGTGTATGCTTATTGTAAACCTGTTGTAAGCCTCTAATAAACATGTTTGTAAATCAGTAGTAAACCTGCAGTAAACCCATAGTGAATCCATTGTATACCTATAGTAAACATGTAAGTCTATAGTTAACCTGTAGTAAACCCACGTAGTAAGCCTGTAGTAAAACACAGAAAATCTGTTGTAAGACTATAGAAAACATGTTTGTAAACTAACAGAAAGCTTGTTGTAAACATCGTGTATATCTATAGTGAACCTGTATAAACCCACAGTAAACTCATCATAAGCCTTAAACCTGTTGCAACCCTATAGTAAATATGTTTGTAAAACCATAAACCTATTGTAATCCCCTAGTGAACATGTTTGTAAACTAACAGTGAACCTGCTGTAATCCAATAATAAACATGTTTGTAAACTAATTGCAAAGCCATGTTGTGGATCTCTGTGAACCTGTTGTAAACTTGTGATGTTTGTAACATGATAATAAATCTGCTGTAAATGCCAATAAACCTGTTGTAAACCTATCTTAGACCTATCATAAGATCACAACAAAACTACAGGAAACTTGTCATGAATCTGTAGTAAAGTCATAGTATACCTCTGTGAAACCTATAATAAATACATTGTAAAGCTATAAGCCTAGCTATAATTGAGCTATTATTAATAGATTTACAACAAGATTACACATGAAACATAGTTTTAAAATATGGCACCCTACCATGTGTGAAACTAAGTGTAACTATAGAGTGAACCTGTTGTAAACCATTAGTAAACATATGGGAATCAAATCTATAATAGGGCAACATTAAGCTTAATTTTCAAAGGTTGCAGTGTGCTACACATTACAACTATATAAGTATACTGTGAACCTATAGTAAATACAGCTACTACAGTTTCACATGGGACACGTGCAAGATCCAAAGGGGGACATTTTTAGGATGCCTCCTCTACATATTTACAAGAAATTTACGAGGCCTTCCTTTTACGTGTGTTGCCGTACTACGATGTCCACCTGTGTGAACTACAGTCGCCCTACAGGAAACCTTTTGTAGGACATTAGTGAACAGATTTACAATAGGTTTACATACAAGACCCAGTTTTCAAATGTGGCAGCACATGATGTGTAAACCTACTGCAGTCCTATTGTAACTCCATAGTGACCTCATAGTAATTCCATGGTAACTCCATAGCAAAGGTACGGTGAGCAACCTCATAGTAAACCTATAGTAAGCCAATAGTAACCCTGTAGTAACCCTGTAGTAAACCAAACCTCTCACCAGCTTCTCGACACAACGCAAACCTCACGGTTCACACAGCGAATCAGAAACAGAAGGTTTTCTCGAAGATGTTTCACCAGGAACGGCTCTGAAAGAGGGAACAGGCTCACAGGCAACCCCCGCACGCATTCTCCAGAGGCGCCTCACCCACACGGTCCCACTCGCTCAGGACGGGAGATGGGTCAACTGCCCGCTGGCTAGGCCGGGATGGGAGGGAGAGGGGGCATCAGGAGGTCTTCATGCCGACGACTGCGTCGACCTCCTCTTCCGTCTGCAGGGTGTGCCACTGAGCAATGGGGCGCCGGGGGTTGGCCAGCATGTCGGACCAGTGGCGCAGCTCCGTCCCCGTGGCGTTGCAGCCCACAAAGACCTTCCCGATGGCCTCGTTCTTGCCCAGCTTGTCGTAATCGAGGACGGTGAGGACAACCTGGACTTTCTGTGGGGTGGGGGTGGAGGGGAAGGAAAGGCCGCATGGTGAGCTCGCTTCCCGTAGGGGCATCCCATGCCACGCTGCGAGCTTCCCTGCAGCAGTGCTCCCGGCCAGCCCAGCATTGGGGTGCAGGGCTGGACTCACCTGGATCTGCTCGAAGGGGACCTCGAAGCTGAAGGACTCGTTGTAATAGGGGTTCAGCGTGTTTTTCTTAATGGTCGTTTTCTTCTTCTTCAGCCGCTTCCCTCCCTGCATCAGGTGGATTTTCACGTAGGGATCTGGGGGAGGAGGGGAGACATTCAGAACAGAGACCCCAGAGGCCAGCTGGGCTGGGGGTATGTCACCCCCCCCCCCCCCCGCAGCTTCCCAGCCCCCCGACTGCAGATTGAGTTGTCCGTGCGCTAACCCACTCTGGTCCAAGCCCTCTCAGATGAGTAAGACCCTGCCCCCAAGCTAGGCCAGTCTGGGGATCTGGCCCATAATTCCTGGCCCCCGCCGGCTCAAGCACCCCCAGGAGTTTGTTGGGACCCAAGGCCGGGGTGTCAATGGAGCCCGACCACATGGACACCCAGCCTGACTCACTGGGGGCAGAGACGGGCCTTGGCTGGGGCACTGCTGGAAGGAAGCACACAGCCCTGGCATTCCCTAGGTGGGGCACTGCTGTGGGGAAGATCACAGCACTGGGGAATGTGGCTGGGGCACTGCTACGGGGGAAGCATGCAGCACTAAGGTGCCCGTCTGGGGCACCACTGTAGGGAAGTTTGCAGCGCTGGGGTACCCAGCTGGGGCACCGCTAGGGGGAAGTTCGCAGCCCTGTGTCTCACCTGACAGCCCCCCCACATCCATCTTCTTCAGGTTCTTGGCTTCCAGCACGATGACGGTGAGTTTCCCGGCCGTGGGCACGTAGCGCAGGGAGAAGCAGACGTCCCCTAGCTTCTCATGCTGTGGGACATGGGGGGGGGAATTAGATGGGGGGGCTGAGCGGCACCCACCTCCTCAGCCAATGACCCCCCCTCCCAGCTCCTGGGATGGAACCCCTGGCCTGCGAGTCACTGCTACACCCCTGGGTCCCAAACCCAGAGTCCCCCCTGGAGGGCTCCCCCCCAGGAAATCTCATCCGCCAGAGGCCCCCCCCCCAGGGAATCCTCTCCCCCAGAGCCTCCCTCCCCTGGGGAATCCCATTCTTCTGACAGGCTGGCCCCTCGTGGAACCCCCCCCCCCAGGCTTTGCGGCTGGTCGCCTGGCGCCAGGCCCAGGGGGGGGGCCTCACCTCTTCGCGCTCGGCAGACTGCAGGTCCCGCCACTCCTCGATGGGCTGGGCCAGGTCCAGGCTGCTCATGGGCACCCGCAGCTCCCCGATGGCGTCGTGCTTGGAGAACCGGTCGAAGTCGTAGACGGCCATGACCAGGGTCCGCCCGCCCAGCTCCGCGTAGGGGATCTGGCGGGCACGGGGGGCGAGTTCAGTGCGGCAGTGCCCCGGCCGCGCTGCAGGGTGGGAGGGAGGGGCACTGGCAGGGCTTGGGGGGTGGCAGGGTGGGAGTGAGGGGCACCGGCAGGGCTGGGGGGGCTGCAGGGCAGGAGTGAGGGGCACCGGCAGGGCTGGGGGGTGGCAGGGTGGGAGTGAGGGGCACCGGCAGGGCTGGGGGGCTGCAAGGTGGGAGTGAGGGGCACCGGCAGGGCTGGGGGGCTGCAGGGCGGGAGTGAGGGGCACCGGCAGGGCTGGGGAGTGGCAGGGTGGGAGTGAGGGGCACCGGCAGGGCTGGGGGGCTGCAGGGCGGGAGTGAGGGGCACCGGCAGGGCTGGGGGGTGGCAGGGTGGGAGTGAGGGGCACCGGCAGGGCTGGGGGGCGGCAGGGCGGGAGTGAGGGGCACCGGCAGGGCTGGGGGGCGGCAGGGCGGGAGTGAGGGGCACCGGCAGGGCTGGGGGGTGGCAGGGCGGGAGTGAGGGGCACCGGCAGGGCTGGGGGGCGGCAGGGCGGGAGTGAGGGGCACCGGCAGGGCTGGGGGGCGGCAGGGCGGGAGTGAGGGGCACCGGCAGGGCTGGGGGGTGGCAGGGCGGGAGTGAGGGGCACCGGCAGGCCTGGGGGGGCGGCAGGGCGGGAGTGAGGAGCACTGGCAGGGCTGGGGGAGCAGCAGGGCGGGAGTGAGGGGCACTGGCAGGGCTGGGGGGGCAACAGGGTGGGAGTGAGGGGCACCGGCAGGGCCGGGAGTGAGGTGCGTTACCTTGAAGGTGAAGGACTCGTTGAACGTGGGGTTCAGGGTTTTCCGATGCACTTTGGTCTCATGTTTTTTCTTCTTCTCGGGGAGCAGGAAGACCTTGACGTAGGGGTCGGACGTGCCCCCAATGTCCAGCGCCGGCAGGTCGGCCGCCTGGAGGATTCCCACCACCAGCTGGGAAAGGGAAACGTTCAGGTGTGACCCAGGGTGCTGGCAGTGCTGCGAGCTTCCCGCAGAGCAGTGCCCCAGAAGGGGTGGCTCAGGACTCTTGGGTCCACCGCCCAGCTTTGGGAGGAGCATGGTGTCTAGTGGTTAGAGCAGGAGAGGGGCTGGGAGCCAGGACACTTGGGTGCCCCCACCTGCCCATTCTGGAAGTCGTAGTCCAGCGAATACTGCAGCTTGCCCAGGTTCTCCTGCGGCTTCTCCTCCTTGGGCTCAGGCAGCAGCGCGGGGTCTAGGTCCTCAATCTCGGGCTGCACCTGGGGCAGGGAGAGAGAATGAGACAAGCAGGGCCCAGCCCCACCAGCAGGGGGCAACAGGGACGTGCAGGGCACAGGGCCCGGCCCTACCAGCAGGGGGCACTGGGACACGCAGGGCGCAGGGCCCGGCCCTACCAGCAGGGGGCGCCGGGGACACGCAGGGCGCAGGGCCTGGCCCTACCAGCAGGGGGCGCCGGGGACACGCAGGGCACAGGGCCCAGCCCTACCAGCAGGGGGCGCCCGGGACACGCAGGGCGCAGGGCCCGGCCCTACCAGCCGGGGGCGCTGGGGACATGCAGGGCGCAGGGCCCAGCCCTACCAGCAGGGGGCGCCGGGGACACGCAGTGCGCAGGGCCTGGCCCTACCAGCAGGGGGCGCCGGGGACACGCAGTGCGCAGGGCCCGGCACTACCAGCCGGGGGCGCCAGGGACACGCAGGGCGCAGGGCCTGGCCCTACCAGCAGGGGGCACCGGGGACACGCAGGGCGCAGGGCCCGGCCCTACCAGCAGGGGGCGCTGGGGACACGCAGGGCGCAGGGCCCGGCCCTACCAGCCGGGCGCGCCGGGGACACGCAGGGAGCAGGGCCCGGCCCTACCAGCAGGGGGAGCCGGGGACACACAGGGCGCAGGGCCCGTCCCTACCAGCAGGGGGCGCCGGGGACACGCAGGGCACAGAGCCCGGCCCTACCAGCAGGGGGAGCCGGGGACACACAGGGCGCAGGGCCCGGCCCTACCAGCAGGGGGCACCCGGGACACGCAGGGCGCAGGGCCCGGCCCTACCAGCAGGGGGCGCCGGGGACACGCAGGGCGCAGGGCCCGGCCCTACCAGCAGGGGGCGCCGGGGACACGCAGGGCGCAGGGCCCGGCCCTACCAGCAGGGGGCGCCGGGGACACGCAGGGCGCAGGGCCCGGCCCTACCAGCAGGGGGCGCCCGGGACACGCAAGGAGCAGGGCCCAGCCCTACCAGCAGGGGGCGCCCGGGACACGCAGGGCGCAGGGCCTGGCCCTACCAGCAGGGGGCGCCGGGGACACGCAGGGCACAGGGCCCAGCCCTACCAGCAGGGGGCGCCCGGGACACGCAGGGCGCAGGGCCCGGCCCTACCAGCCGGGGGCGCTGGGGACATGCAGGGCGCAGGGCCCAGCCCTACCAGCAGGGGGCGCCGGGGACACGCAGTGCGCAGGGCCTGGCCCTACCAGCAGGGGGCGCCGGGGACACGCAGTGCGCAGGGCCCGGCACTACCAGCCGGGGGCGCCAGGGACACGCAGGGCGCAGGGCCTGGCCCTACCAGCAGGGGGCACCGGGGACACGCAGGGCGCAGGGCCCGGCCCTACCAGCAGGGGGCGCTGGGGACACGCAGGGCGCAGGGCCCGGCCCTACCAGCCGGGCGCGCTGGGGACACGCAGGGAGCAGGGCCCGGCCCTACCAGCAGGGGGAGCCGGGGACACACAGGGCGCAGGGCCCGTCCCTACCAGCAGGGGGCGCCGGGGACACGCAGGGCACAGGGCCCGGCCCTACCAGCAGGGGGAGCCGGGGACACACAGGGCGCAGGGCCCGGCCCTACCAGCAGGGGGCACCCGGGACACGCAGGGCGCAGGGCCCGGCCCTACCAGCAGGGGGCGCCGGGGACACGCAGGGCGCAGGGCCCGGCCCTACCAGCAGGGGGCGCCGGGGACACGCAGGGCGCAGGGCCCGGCCCTACCAGCAGGGGGCGCCGGGGACACGCAGGGCGCAGGGCCCGGCCCTACCAGCAGGGGGCGCCCGGGACACGCAGGGAGCAGGGCCCGGCCCTACCAGCAGGGGGCGCCCGGGACACGCAGGGCGCAGGGCCTGGCCCTACCAGCAGGGGGCGCCCGGGACACGCAAGGAGCAGGGCCCGGCCCTACCAGCAGGGGGCGCCCGGGACACGCAGGGCGCAGGGCCCGGCCCTACCAGCAGGGGGCGCCCGGGACACGCAAGGAGCAGGGCCCGGCCCTACCAGCAGGGGGCGCCTGGGACACGCAGGGCGCAGGGCCTGGCCCTACCAGCAGGGGGCGCCCGGGACACGCAGGGAGCAGGGCCCGGCCCTACCAGCAGGGGGCGCCTGGGACACGCAGGGCGCAGGGCCTGGCCCTACCAGCAGGGGGCGCCCGGGACACGCAGGGCGCAGGGCCTGGCCCTACCAGCAGGGGGCGCCCGGGACACGCAAGGAGCAGGGCCCGGCCCTACCAGCAGGGGGCGCTGGGGACACGCATGGCGCAGGGCCCGGCCCTACCAGCAGGGGGCGCCGGGGACACGCATGGCGCAGGGCCCGGCCCTACCAGCAGGGGGCACCGGGGACACGCATGGCGCAGGGCCCGGCCCTACCAGCAGGGGGCGCCGGGGACACGCAGGGCTCAGGGCCCGGCCCTACCAGCAGGGGGCGCCGGGGACACGCAGGGCGCAGGGCCCGGCCCTACCAGCAGGGGGCGCCGGGGACACGCAGGGCGCAGGGCCCGGCCCTACCAGCAGGGGGCGCCCGGGACACGCAGGGCGCAGGGCCCGGCCCTACCAGCAGGGGGCGCCGGGGACACACAGGGCGCAGGGCCCGGCCCTACCAGCAGGGGGCGCCCGGGACACGCAAGGAGCAGGGCCCGGCCCTACCAGCAGGGGGCGCCCGGGACACGCAGGGCGCAGGGCCCGGCCCTACCAGCAGGGGGCGCCGGGGACACGCAGGGCACAGGGCCCGGCCCTACCAGCAGGGGGCGCCGGGGACACACCGACGTCTGTCTCACATCTACATCTCTGACCCGCCAGACCCTCTCTCCCGGCCCCTCGGAGCTGCCCTCCCCGGGAATCCCCCCAGGCAGCCCCAAGGTCGGAGGCTGCTGACTCCGGGGCCCAGGGCTCAGGCAGCCGGGCGGCTCAGCTGATAAGCAGATCAGACCCAGCTCAGCGCTGCCCTGAGCTCCCCCTCCCCTGCCCTGGGGCCGGGTGGGTGCCGGCGCCCCCTAGCGGGGGAATTCCCCCGCCCCCCTGAGCCAGCCAGGCCGGGAGGGGAGCCGCTCACCTTGTCGATGTAGCTCTGGCCCAGCTCCTTCACCTCCTTGAGGTTGATCTGGGCCTTGGCCTTGTCCTTCCCCTTCTTGCCCTTCCTCCTCTTCCCGCATTTCTTGCAGGCGCAGACGCAGCAGCAGAGCAGCAGAAGCGCTGCCACGATGAGGATGGTGGCCACGGCCCAGGGCGGGACTGCGGCGGGGACAGAGCCGGACTGAGATGCGGCCCCTCTGGGGAGGAGCTCTATGGAAACCCTTCCCAGCCCTGGGACGGGGCCCTCTGGGGTGGGGCAGGGGGCTGGTTCCACAGGGACCCGGCACCGAGATGCAGCCCCTCTGGGGAGGAGCTCTATGGAAACCCTTCCCCAGCCCTGGGACGGGACCCTCTGGGGTGGGGCAGGGGGCCGGTTTCGTGGAGACCCTTCACCCAGCTCTGGGACAGGGCCCCCTCTGGGGTGGGGCAGGGGGCTGGTTCCACAGGGACCCAGCACCGAGATGCAGCCCCTCTGGGGTGGGGCAAGGGGCCAGTTTCGTGGAGACCCTTCACCCAGCTCTGGGACAGGGCCCCCTCTGGGGTGGGGCAGGGGGCCGGTTTCGTGGAGACCCTTCACCCAGCTCTGGGACAGGGCCCCCTCTGGGGTGGGGCAGGGGGCCGGTTTCGTGGAGACCCTTCACCCAGCTCTGGGACAGGGCCCCCTCTGGGGTGGGGCAGGGGGCTGGTTCCACAGGGGCCTGGCACTGAGATGCGGCCCTTCTGGGGTGGAGCGCGGGGGGCGGTTCTAAGAAGACCCTTCGCCCAGCCCTGGGACGGGGCCCCTCTGGCCATTGCAGTGATGCGATTGCTTCTGGGGAGGGGGGGACTAGGGGCAGGTGCCCCCCCCCCACACTCACTTGGCAGCTTGCTGAGCTTGTTCATGAATTTGTCCTTCATGTCGGAGAAGACGTTCTCCTTGCTGGGCGTCTCGGTGGCGTTCAGGGCCGGCTCGGCGTGCGAGGCGGTCACCTCCGAGGCCAACATGGCTGATCTCCGAGCTGTGTTCATCTTGGCGCCTGGGGAGCGGGGGGCAGAGAGGCAGCTCGTACCGCGGCCACTGGGGCAGAGAGGCTGTGTCCAGACTAAACTAAAAAACCCGGCAGTCTGGACACAGCTCTGTCGAAAAATAAACCCTGTTCCGACAGATCCTGTAAACCGCATTTTTTGAGGAATACGGGATCTTTCGAAAAAGGGTTCATTTTCGACAGTCGCGTTTAGCCTGCCGGGGGGTTTTCAAAAAAGCTCCATTTAAAAAAAAAAGCAGTGGCCATGTTTATGCTAATGAAGCGTGGGATATTTAAATCACTGCTTCATTAGCAATTTCAACATGCCGAATTTACATCTCTCTGTCGACAGAGAGGAGTAGTCTAGACATACAGGGACAGCCCCAAGCATGCAGTCAAAAAGGCAAATAGGGTGTTAGGAATTATTAAGAAAGGGATAGAAAATAAGACGGAGAATATCTTATTGCCTTTATATAAATCCATGGGACGTCCACATCTTGAATACTGTGTACAGATGTGGTCTCCTCATCTCAAAAAAGATATTTTAGCCTTGGAAAGGGTTCAGAAAAGGGCAACTAAAATGATTAGGGGTTTGGAACAGGTCCCATATGAAGAGAAGTTAAAACGACTGGGACTTTTCAGTTTAGAAAACAGGAGACTGAGGGGGGATATGATAGAGGACTCTAAAATCATGAGTGGTGAGGAGAGGGTGAATAAGGAAAAGTTATTTATTAGTTCCCATAACATAAACACTAGAGGACACCAAATGAAATGAATGGGGAGCAGGTTTAAAACGAATAAAAGAAAGTTCTTCTTCACACAGTGCATGGTCAACCTGTGGAACTCCTTGCCAGAGGAGGCTGTGAAGGCTAGGACTATAACAGAGTTTAAAGAGAAGCTAGATAATTTCCTGGAGGTTAGGTCCATAAAAGGCTATTAGCCAGGGGATAGAGAGGGTGTCCCTGGCCTCTGTTTGTCAGAGGTGGGAGAGGGATGGCAGGAGACAAATCGCTTGATCATTGTCTTCGGTCCACCCCCTCCGGGGCACCTGGCCATGGTCGACAGACAGGCCACTGGGCGAGATGGACCTTTGGTCTGACCCAGTACGGCCGCTCTTATGTTCTGCCCGCCTGGATCTGCTGAGAGTCTGCACTGATTGCTCAGAGAGGGGGAACTTGCCCCATGCACCTCGCCGGGGTGTCACCTGCCAGCCCCATTGCTGTGGGGCTCCCCTTCCTGGCAGGGGGATGCTGTGATGTGGGGGGGGGGGGCTGTACGCTCTTGGGGTCCTGGCCCCGCTCTGGTTGGGCGTTCACTGGTGGCTGGGTCGTGCTGTGAGTGACCCCTACTGGCCTGTGTCTGTAAGCACTGCCCAGCGGAGGGGGCGGCGTGTCCCTGAGGACAGTGCTCATAGACTATGACTAGCGACTTCACACCTGGCCAGAGAAAGGGGTTTAAACCAAGGGGTGTGGTACCTGGGGACGAGTGTTCGGTGGTTTGGAGAAGGGGCAGGCTGAGCGTGGAGGAAGCCGACTAAAACCAGTATAGGGGGTTCAGGGGCCTGTGACCCCCCCCCCCCCCAGGGGACTAGGGTTGGCGGCGTTTCCTGCTCTGCCTACATGGAGCATTTGCTGGGCTGCGTCTCTGAGAAGCAAGAAACCCTCTCTAGTCTGCTGGCGGACGGGGGTGCAGGGTCGGGGGTCCCCGACGCGCCGTCACAGCTGTGTCTTTGCAGGAGGAGATACCACCCACTCAAGCAGGCTCCCCCTGCCTTTTGAAGTAGGCACTGCGGGATCCCACTGCTGCCACCAAATCCGGGCATTGTGCTGTGGCAGGGATTTTTGGGGTGGGGGTACCCTCTTGGAGGGGTGGTAAGTGGGAGCAGCATGCCGGATTACCCAGGATCCCCTGCTGTGGAACGCTGCCAATAAAACCCCGGGTCACCCGTAGGTTGGTTTTGCTCAAAATAGGTGTTGGCCTAATACACGTTTCTTGTTAAGCTTTTGGGAGATGCTTGGAAGTTGCTGCCGGCGTTAGCTGCACAGGCAAGATCAGGAAGCCAGGGAAGACACAAATGGACTTGAGAATGTCAGAAACATTTGCCCTAAATGTGCAGACCCAGGCCCAGGAATGGTCCCCGTCGCGGCCCACCCGGAAGGAGAATTGAAATCAGCTGGGCTGGTTCTAGCTTGGCTCTGAGAGAAGGGAGAGGGACCTGGCTCATCACACCTCCCTGCGGCTCCTGTCCGACAGGATCCTCCATCTCCCGAGCAATGAGCCGGGGTTGCCCCGGGGACCAGTGGCTGAACCACAAACACAGACACGGGGCCTGCACCACTCCCTGCTGTGCCTGGCATGAGGGCCGGGGAGTTCTGGCTCCTACCTCCACCCCCCTGGTGTGTGGGGCTGGGGGATGGATGGAGGGTGGGGGATGGGGAGATGGATGGAGGGTGTGTGGGGGTGAGGAGACAGATGGAGGGTGGGGATGGGGAGACGGACGGAGGGTGTGGGGGATGGGGAGATGGACAGGGGGTGGGGGTGGGGATATGGCTGGAGGATGGGGAGAGAGACAGGGGTGTCAGGGACTGGGGGGCTGGGGAGCGGGAGGGATGGGGGGGTGGGAATGGGCCAGATCTCAGCTCCCCAGACCAGCCAGCACCCGGGTGGGCGTCAAACTGCCCCGCCAGAGTCACCCAGCCAGGGAGCTGCAAGTCAGGGACTCTCCCGCGTGCGGCCGTGGCCGGCAATGGCTCAGCCCGGCTCCCGGCCATGCCCGGACGTGGGCTCCCCCAGCACGTGGCCGGAGGCCCCCGACCTGGCCCTGATCCCCCCACTGGGCCTCTCTCCTGCCCCGTGAGCGGCTGGGTGGCTCAGGGCAGCCTCGCGGAGGCGCCTGGCCCCGGGTCCTGGGTGCTGGAAGCTGCAAGAGCCGGGCGGGGGAGGGGAAACGGCCGGGGGGGGTTCTCCTGTCTGATCCTTTTATTCCTCCTCCCACTTTGTGCCAAGCTGCGTCCCATCTCTGCGGGGAGCCTGGGCCTGCCGGCTCTCTCCCCGGGCGCTCGCTGCTGCAGGGGGGCTGCCGTGTGGCTCCCGCCCCCCCCGGCAAAGGGGCGACCCCGGGGCCTTTCTCCGAGCGGCTCCCAAACGGCTCCGGGGGCTGGGCGCGGGGCCCCCGTGCGGCTGTGCCGAGTGAGCGCGGCGCCTGGAGGGGTTTGCGGCTCGTCTCCAGCCAAGCATCGGGCAAGGGGCCCCAGCCAACCCCCCGTCCCAGCCTGCTCCCCGGGGAGCCCTTCTCGGCTTTCCCGGCCCCAGCGTCTGTTGGGGAAGGAGACCGGCATGCGGGCCCCAGAGCTCGTCTCAGGGGTAACTGGGGCCGGCCGGGGCAGGGATGTGTGGATGGACGGGGGGGGGGGGGAAATTGGGGAGGCTGGATAACTAGAGCGGGGGGGGGGCTGGCTGGAAGTGGGGGGCCGGAAGACAGACAGACCGACAGACCGACAGGAGGGCGGCCGGGTCCGGGTCTGGCTAGTGGGGCGCTGCTCCCTCCTGCCCCCTCCTCCTGGGCTCTGATCCCATTAGCGCCCGTTAAAGTGCCACGGGCCGGCTCTGCTCGTTAATCCCCCCCCAGCTCCCAGATGGAGCCGAGTGGATTAAAGCCCCCCCCCCCCACCAGCCAGCAGGATTGACCCGGAGCTGGGGTGGGGAGCGAGCCATGGAGCACGTCGCGGGGTGGGCGTGATGGGCGGGGCCTCTGTCTCCACGCCCGGGCAGGGCTGGGTCCTGCCCCCTCCCCCTGGCAAGCGGGACGCTGGGGTTCAGTCCAGGCTGCTCCTCTGCAAGGCTGGGCCTCAGTTTCCCCACAGAATGGAAAGCACCAGGAGCCCCCTTTGAGATGGACACTCCCTCGGGCAGGGGGTCCCAGCTGGAGGGGGGGTGTCTGGGCAGCCCCCGGCATAATGGAGGAGTCAGGAGTGGGGGAGGGGGTCTGTGGCTGAAGCCAGGGAGGGAACCCAGGAGTCCTGGCTCCAGTCTGGTGCCGTCAGCACAAACCCAGCTCCCCCCTTTCTGCTGCTCGACATGGCCTGATGCAGGGTGCCACCGCAACACACACACAAGTGCACACACCCATGTGCACACCCACAGATGCACATGAACACACGTGCACACACATGCACACACCCACAGATGTGCGCGCGCACACATGTGCACACACACAGACGCATGCACACACACACACAGCACGCGCACACAGACGTGCACACACACAGACGCGTGCACATACATGCACACACATGTGCACACACACAGACGCATGCACACACACACACAGCACGCGCACACAGACGTGCACACACACAGACGCGTGCACATACATGCACACACAGGTGCACACACACAGACGTGCACACACACACGACAGACATGCACACACACACGCACCCGCACACACCCCCCCTCAAACTCTCAGGCCAGGGCATCCAGCCCCTCTGACTGGTCACCCCACTGCTGCCACCAGTTGTCGCTCTTGCACCAAGTCTCGTTGCCCTGGGGCACTGGTGCTGCCTGTGCTGAGCTGGGTGACAACCCCCCTAGCGCCCTGCAGCCTCCCAAGTCCTTCCCACGGCCCCCTCCCCCCACAGCCTCCACAACCCCCAAGCCCCTCCCACCGACCCCTTCCCCCACAGCCCCTTCCAGCCATAGTCCCCCCCATAACCCTCCGCAGACCCCCAAGCCCGTCCCACAATCCCCTCCCCCCACCCTTGCCAGCCCAGGCCTTTGTCAAACTGAGCAACCTCCAGAGACGAGCCAGGGCCCTCTAGGGGGCGCCAGCTCCGACCGGCTCAGGGGGGCAGGGCGCGGGGCAGGGGGTGTTGGCTGGCGGGGCGCGGGGGGGGGGGCGTTGGCTGGGGGAGCAGGGAGCGAGGGGGGCAGGGCGCGTTGGCTGGGGGGGCGCTGGGGCAGGGGCCAGGGCGCGAGGGGGGGCGTTGGCTGGGGGGGCAGGGCGCGAGGGGGCAGGGGGCGTTGGCTGGGGGACAGGGCGCGAGGGGGGCAGGGGGCGTTGCCTGGGGGGGCGCTGGGGCGGGGGGCAGGGCGCGAGGGGGGGGGCGTTGGGCAAGGAACGGATCGGGGTCCCCTCCAGGCGGTGCCCGTACCCACGGGGGTGACTGACGCCGGGAAGCTGGGCCGGGCAGGAAGCGGGTGACAGCTGATCTCCCCGCCCCCCCCCCCCCCGCTGGCGGACTGGGGAGCGCGCGTCACTTCGAGTTCCCATCAGAGCCCGGGGAGCGGGGAGCGGGGTCTAGTGGGTAGAGCGGGGAGAGGCACGAGAGCCCGGACTCCTGGGAGGTGGGTTCCCCGAGGCACTAGCAGGGCGGGGGGGGGGGGAGTGAGGGGCATCAGCAGGCGGGGGAGCCAGGCCCCGAGCACGTGTCCCTGCCTACGTGTGTCCCCCCCCCCCAGTGCCCCGAGGCATGTGCAACCGCAACAGCTGGGTCCTTCTGCACCACAACAGCCTCCGCCCCCCGCCCCCGCAGCCCAGCCCGACTCGCCGCGAGAACGGGGCCAGCCAGGGGAGGGGAGAGAACCCAGGAGTCCGGGCTCCCAGCGCCCTCGCCCCCGCCCCCTCTAACCATTAGGCCCCCCTCCCCGAGCCAGGGGAGAACCCATGCGTCCGGCTCAGGCTCCGTGCTACCCTGGAATCGATGGGGCCAGACCCCCGCTGGGACAGCTTCACGGCCCCGCCCCCTTCCTGGCCCTGGGGGGCGGCAGCTGCCCCCCACCCCTCGCGGTACGGGGCAAGGACGGGCTCCTCCCCAGCCCTAGCTGCCGTGACTCAGCCGTGGGCTGGACCCTCCGGCCCCACGAGACACACAAAGGATGGAGCCGGCGGCGCAGGTTCGATCCGCCCCCTTCCTGGCCAGGCTCAGGGACTCCGGCAGCCGACCCCACTGCCCTGCCCTGCCCCTCCCCTCCCCTCGCCCAGGGCCCTCAGGCACAGCTCGGTCCCCAAGGCGGTCCAGAGCCGGCGGCCCCAGCTCCATTGGGGTCAATGGGGCAGCCCCCTAAACGGGTCCTTTGGCCCGCAGTCCCACTGGATCAGTGGGGTAACTCTGGGGTGCCCCCCCCCCTTGAGACCAGTTGAGCCTTTGGCCCTCTTTGGAGAGCACTGGCCCATCCTGACACAGCGGGGCATCGAGGCACAGGTCCTCTGCCCGTGTAAAGGGGCGTCACTCCAGAGTGACACCGGTGCGCCCAGCTGGGACCTGGCCCCAGCCAGTCCCCCTCCCCAGGCCGGGATAGAACCCTTCAGCCCGTCTCCGCTTCCCCCCTTCGGCTTTCTCCCCCCCCACCCCCACCCCTGAGCCCCCAGCGACTGAGACTCCCACGGTCGGCGGGGCGGAAGGAGTGGGGGGGGGGGGGCTCCTACCTTCTCCCTCCATCGCAGGGCCGGGGGGCAGGCGCTGGGGCTGCCGGAGCGCGCTTGGAGCTGTCCGCCCCACGGTGCTGAACGGCGGCTGGGTGGGGCGCGGGGAGGGGACAGGAGGGGGAGGGGCTCTCCCGTGGCAGGGAGGGAGGGGGTGGAGCTGAGGGGAGGGGCTCTCCTATCTCAATGAGGAAGGACGGACTGGGCGGGGGGGGAGCCTCTCCTGTGGCAGGAAGGGGGGGAAAGGGCTGGGACTGGGCGCCGTGGGGTCACTCCCATTGCAGGAAGGGAGGGGGTGGGGAAAAAGGAGGGAGGGGGCCTCTGGGCTAGGAGCCCCGGGGTGGAATGGCTCATCCCAATCAGCAATTGGGGTGGGGGTGAAGGACCCAGCCCCACCAGCAGGGGGCGCCAGGAACTGGCAGGGAGCAGGGCCCAGCCCCACCAGCAGGGGGCGCCAGGAACTGGCAGGGAGCAGGGCCCAGCCCCACCAGCAGGGGGCGCCAGGAACTGGCAGGGAGCAGGGTCCAGCCCCACCAGCAGGGGGCGCCAGGGACTCGCAGGGAGCAGGGCCCGGCCTCGCCAGCAGGGGGCGCCAGGGACTCGCAGGGAGCAGGGCCCGGCCTCGCCAGCAGGGGGCGCCAGGGACTCGCAGGGAGCAGGGCCCGGCCTCGCCAGCAGGGGGCGCCAGGGACTCGCAGGGAGCAGGGCCCGGCCTCGCCAGCAGGGGGCGCCAGGGACTCGCAGGGAGCAGGGCCCGGCCTCGCCAGCAGGGGGCGCTAGGGACTCGCAGGGAACAGGGCCCGGCCTCGCCAGCAGGGGGCGCCAGGGGCGTGTCGATAGTGCCCCCTGGAGGAGGGAAGGGGAACTTAGACCTTGGAAACCCAGGTGTGCTGGCTCCTCCCACCACCTCCTCCCCCCATGCTGTAACCACTAGGCTTCACTCCGCCCTCCGGAGCCCGGAGTATCTGGCGGGAGTCTGGCCAGGGCAACGCGGCGCCATGGGAACCAGATGGGAAATCGCCCAGCGTCATAGCAACGCTTGGAGTTGATGCTTTGTTGCCTTGGCAACGGCAGGAATCACTCACTTTCCTCATCGATCAGATGCTGGGAATCAACGGGGGGGGGGGGCGCAGCAGGGGCCTCTCTGCTCTGGCTGGCAAGACTGCCCCTGGGAGAAGTGTGGGGGGGGATCTCTCAGCCCTGGGCTCCCCCCTGCCCTGCCGGTGCCCCTCACTCCCCACTTGTTCTTTTCTCCATTCTCCAGGCCCCTGGCCAGAGCCCCCAGTTCCCTGCTGGTCCCTGCCACAACAAAGTCCCCCTCCCCTCCCCCCGTCACCCCAGTAACGCCCAGGGACACTGAGTGGACCCCTCCGCCTGCAACCCCCCTCTGAACCACCTCCAGCTCCCCCACCTCACCACCCTGCCCTCCAGAGCCACCCTCCCCAGCTCTGCCCCCTCCTCCCAGCCTGCCAGCTCCGCCCCCCACCGCATGCAGCCCCTGCAGCACCTCCGAGCCGGGGCACAGAACAAAATTCATTCTGCACATGGACATAAACCCGCAGGAGGCCAATTATACACGACCCTCCTCCCCCCCCCAGTCCGCTTCCTCCAGTGCGGAGATGCAGCCAGTGGGCTGGGCGGGGGCAGGGCGGGAGCCAGGACTCCTGGGTTCTCAGCCGCCCATCCCCCGACTCACCCCTTTGTGCTGAAAGTCCCCGGGGGGTCCCGTCGGTCTCCCTGGCCAGGGTGACCCACGGTGCCTGGGGCGGGGCACAGTCTGGGGGGAGGGAAGAGAAGAGGCGGCCGGAGCCAGTGGAGGCTTGAAGAGAACTCAATGCCTGGGGAACAGGCCCAGCAGAGCATCCCCCATCCACAGCACACCCCCCCCATGCCAGCAGCCCTGGGGCTGGCACTGAGCTCCAGTGGGGGTGGGGGAGCCCAGACAGATGGACAGACGGTGGCCAGTGAGCACAGCGAGGGACCCAGCCTGCTGCTCCCAGACCATACGCCCCCAGTCACCCTGTGTCCACAATGGACTCCTGGGTTCTCTCTCAGCCCTGGGAAAGGGAGTGGGGCCTAGTGGTTAGATGGAGGGGGCTGGGGGCCAGGACTCCTGGGTTCTCTCTCAGCCCTAGGAAAGGGAGTGGGGCCTAGTGGTTAGATGGAGGGGGCTGGGGGCCAGGACTCCTGGGTTCTCTCTCAGCCCTGGGAAAGGGAGTGGTGCCTAGTGGTTAGATGGAGGGGGCTGGGGGCCAGGACTCCTGGGTTCTCTCTCAGCCCTGGGAAAGGGAGTGGGGCCTAGTGGTTAGATGGAGGGGGCTGGGGGCCAGGACTCCTGGGTTCTCTCTCAGCCCTGGGAAAGGGAGTGGGGCCTAGTGGTTAGATGGAGGGAGCTGGGGGCCAGGACTCTTGGGTTCTCTCTCAGCCCTGGGAAAGGGAGTGGGGCCTAGTGGTTAGATGGAAGGGGCTGGGGGCCAGGATTCTTGGGTTCTGTCCTAGTTCTGGGACGGGAGTGGGGGCTGGTGGCAAGAGCGGGGGCAGGGCTGGAAGCCGGACGCCTGGGTTCTGTCACCCACACCCTACTCCTGGGACACACTGGCTGGCAGCCTCTGGTGCGGGTGTCCGAGCTGGGCTCCCCAGACAGACGCACAAGCTGACCCCCACGGTGGCGTCGGGCCGGCGGGATGGGCGGGGGAGATGGGGAGGCAGGGACTGAGCTGGAGGAAGTGGGGGTTGGGGAGAAGAGACCCGTCCCCAACCAGCCTGTTATGTCGGCTTTCGGGCGCCATGTGTCAGGGCAGAGGGGGACAGGAGGGGCCAGAGAAGAGCAAACAAGGGACACAGGAGCTGGCAGGGAGGGCTGAAAGAACTGGGCTCCTTTAGGTTAGAAAAGAGAAGACTGAGGGGACCTGGTAGCATCTTTCATGTATCTAAAAGGGTGTCACACGGGGGGGGGGGGGTTTCTCCTCGGCCTCTGAGGACAGGACAAGAAACAAGGGGCTGAAATTGCAGCCAGGGAGGGTGAGGTTGGACATCAGGGAAAACTTCCTGCCTGTCCGGGTGGCTCAGCACAGGAACGAGTTGCCTGGGGGGGTCGTGGAATCTGCATCCCTGGGGATATTCAAGAGCAGGCCCCAGAACTGGGCGCAGGATTCTCACAGCCTCACCCCAGGCCTGCGCCCCGAGGCCGAACCACCTCGCGGCTCCCACGCAAGACCCCCCCCCTTTCTCTAGCCCCTCTCTGCCCTCTGCTTAAATCCAGCTCCTGCCTTACCCACCAGCCCCTCTTCCTGCCGCTGAAGGACCCGGACCCCCCCCACCCCACCCCCAGCATGGCCTCGTTAATGGCTAAGTGGTAATGACCGGCCATGACAGCTGGTGAATTAGCAACCCAGCATCCGGCAGCTTGAGCAATGACAGGTGGTCAATTAGTACCTCTTGTAAAATATTAATATATTGCCATTATTAACATGGCACCATTAATTATGGATCTGGGGGTAATTAACTGTGGGGTGCAATTAGCGGTCATTAGCAGCTCATTGTTAATTACACCCATAGCAACCAGGCAATTAGCAATGATTATCAACCTAATATGGATCGTTGCTACTAGATAATCAATAATTAGAGAGACCAGGAGATGGGGGCTGGGTGGGAACAGGAGATGGGGGCTGGATTGTTGCTACTAGATAATCAATAATTATCTAGGGGCCCCTGCCCCATTCCCTGCCCCCCCCTCCAGCCAGCCAGGCCCTGCCCTGGCGCTGGGTGGGAGCTGGCGCCCCCTAGAGGGGACAGGCCCCTGCCCCATTCTCTGCCCCCCTGAGCCAGCCAGGCCCCACCCTGAGGCCTGGGGGGACAGGCCCTCCATCCAAAATCCCCCTCGCCGTCACTCTCCATCAGTGGCTGGGTGGCTCTGCACCTGGCCAGGAGGCTGCTCCCCAGGGTGACGCCGTATTTCTGCCCCACCGAGGGCCCCGGGAGGGAGACGGGGCCACTGGAGATGGCAGTGGGGAGGGATCTGCCTGCGCTCGCTGCCCGGGGCCTCGCCACCCGCCGGGGAGAGGGGCCTGGGGTAGTGTTAGTTGTGGGCGTGGGACCCAGAGGGAGCTGCTCACCTGAGCCGGGGGGCGAGATACCGCACTGGGGCAGGCACGGAGCATCAGCCCCGAGCCAGGGGGGAGAACCAGCGGGCTCTGGCTCCCAGAGAAATGTAAACTCCTGGGCTACCAAGGAGCACTGGGGGGGGGGGGGGAGAGCCCGGGCTGGGCTGGCTGGGGCAGCGGGGGAAGGGGGGAGTGAGGGGCACCGGCAGGGCTGGGGCTTGAACCTCCCCCATTCTTGGGCACCCATGTGGTCCCTTCTGCCTAGGCCCCTGGCTGAGAGCGAGAGGGGTGGGGGCTGGGCAGGGGCTGCAGAGGAGTTGGGGGAGGGGCTGTTACTTACCATATAGCCCAGGCCCGGTCCGGGACAGAGAGGAGCACCCTGGAGCATCATGGGACTGATAAATGTGTAGCTATCACCACAAGGGGGCACAGCAGAGCGGTTTGAAGCCTTGGCCCTGCTCCAACCACTAGGCCTCACTCCCCTTCCAGGGCTGGGGAGAGAACCCAGGAGCCCTGGCTCCCAGCCCTCCCTGCTCTAACCACTAGCCCCCACTCCCCGCCCGGTGCTGGGGAGAGAACCCAGGAGCCCTGGCTCCCAGCCCTCCCTGCTCTAACCACTAGCCCCCACTCCCCGCCCTGTGCTGGGGAGAGAACCCAGGAGCCCTGGCTCCGGGTCCCTCGTTCTAGCCCCTGGCCGTTACTTTCCCCTATTCAGAGCTGCTGAGAACATCTGGTCTATTTCCGTAACAGCAGCACCAAGACTTCTGGCCCCTCCCCCAACAGCGGGGTACAGACACACACCCCAACAGCGGGGTACAGACACACCCCCCCCAACAAGATGGGGACCGACACCTCTGTGGCGGAGCAGGAGGGTGGGTTCGACATGGCTCCTTTGGGGTGGGGCTGGTTATAAAAGGGCCCCTCCCTTGGTTCTGGGATGCGACTGACTCTGGGGTGGAAGGTGGGGATTAAGCCAGCACCGTGGAACAGCCGAGGAGCGAGTACAAGATGTGCAGGCCCCTTCCCCTTTCTCACCAGGACAAAACCAGGTGAAAATCGGTGCACAGAAAAAAACCCTTTTCACTTTTCTGGGTAAGTAGCGGGGTTTATTTTGGTGACGGGTGGCCAAGGGGGAAAAAGGATCCCGCCGATCCACGCTGAGCCCCGTTCGCCCCGTGGCTGGCTGCGGTGCTCCCCGTGGCAGCGGAAACGCTCTCCCTGATTTGTCGCCCACCCAACCGTGCCCGTGTGGACACGCCCTTGGAAAGCCGCCCCCACGCAGAACACCCCGCTTTGGGCGACAGACGTTTCCTCACTAGGCCCCAGGGCCTGCGGCGCGAGCTCCCTTTTCTCCCGGGTCTCGAGAAGCTTCCTCGGGGTGTGAACGGCCGCGAAGGACCAACCTTGGCGCTTTCTTCCTGGTTTCGGGGCGGCTCTTCCAACCGTTTGCTGCGAAGAGCCGGAAGCGGGCGGCGCGGCCCCGAGGGTTTTACACGCGCGGGAACGGCACGAAAGCAGGGTAAACCCGAAGGGCCTTTTCTGCCGAACCCAGGAAAGCTGCCGTGCAAATCAGTGCGAGCGAAGGGGTCTCGGGAAGTGCAAATCTCCCGACCCAGGGCTGAGCTTTGGCCAGGACGCATCAGAAAGCCCTCCCCACGGAGCACAGTGCCCCTTGCTCGCCAGGGGAGAGTGTCCCCTGCTGGCCCCGGGCCCGGTAGACTTGTCTGTGGTAGACTTGTCCACCCTTTGACCCACAGAGTTTCGGACGCCCACAGCTGGCCCGAAGCCCTTGTTTGTTTTCATTTCTGCTCCCTGCCCTATTGGGCCCAGCCGGCGGGGCCTGGTCAGCCCCCTGCCAGCGTCCTTGTGCTGTCACGGAAGGCCCAGCTGGGTGATTTGCAGAGCAAACACTGCCACCTCTAGGCACAGGAGGGGCAAAGACAATAGAGACAGCAGAAGAACCCAGAGACCCCCATGAAGTGCCTGGAGAGAGAGATTGGTGCCAGCGGTGGGATCTCCCTCCCCGTCGCTGACACCCACAGCCACTGCACTCTGCTCTCCCTGATGCATGGAGGCCCCGGGCAAGGGACCCCTCATAGCAGTGGGACTGAGCATTAATAGTCCTAGAGAGGCCCGGGGAAGCCCCCCCCCCCCCCCCCCAAGCAGTGTCTGGGCCCTTCAGGTGATGTTTTAAGCTTCTCTCTCTAGGCACAAGGGACAGGAAGCGCGTCTAGTAAGTGGGCCTGGTACATCTGTGCCTCCATCCGGCTCTGCCCCGCACCTGTCGTCTGGGCTGAAGGAGAACCCAGTGGGCTCTCCCTGCCCTTCAGCCCTGGAGCCCTATCCCCAGCTCTGGGAGGGGAGTAGAGTTTAGTGGTGAGAGCCAGGGGAGGGGCCAGCAGTCAGGACTCCTGGGCTCTCTCCCTGGCTCTAGAAAGAGAGTAGGGTCTAGTGGGTAGAGTGTGTGTGTGTGTGGGGGGGTAGGACTCCTGGGCTCTCTCCCTGGCTCTGGGAAGGGAGTGGGGTCTAGTGGGTAGAGTGTGTGTGTGTGTGGGGGGGGTAGGACTCCTGGCCTCTCTCCCTGGCTCTGGGAAGGGAGTGGGGTCTAGTGGGTAGAGTGTGTGTGGGGGGGGGGCAGGACTCCTGGCCTCTCTCCCTGGCTCTGGGCTGGGAGTGGGGTCTAGTGGGTAGAGTGTGTGGGTGGGGGGAGGGGGACAGGACTCCTGGCCCCTCTCCCTGGCTCTGGGCTGGGAGTGGGGTCTAGTGGGTAGAGTGTGTGTGTGGGGGGGAGGGGGACAGGACTCCTGGCCCCTCTCCCTGGCTCTGGGCTGGGAGTGGGGTCTAGTGGGTAGAGTGTGTGTGGGTGGGGGGAGGGGGACAGGACTCCTGGCCCCTCTCCCTGGCTCTGGGCTGGGAGTGGGGTCTAGTGGGTAGAGTGTGTGTGTGGGGGGGAGGGGGACAGGACTCCTGGCCCCTCTCCCTGGCTCTGGGAAGGGAGTGGGGTCTAGTGGGTAGAGTGTGTGTGGGGGGGGAGGGGGACAGGACTCCTGGCCCCTCTCCCTGGCTCTGGGCTGGGAGTGGGGTCTAGTGGGTAGAGTGTGTGTGGGTGGGGGGAGGGGGACAGGACTCCTGGCCTCTCTCCCTGGCTCTGGGCTGGGAGTGGGGTCTAGTGGGTAGAGTGTGGGGGGGGGGGCAGGACTCCTGGGCTCTCTCCCTGGCTCTGGGGGCTGTTGCATAGTGGGGGGAGGAGCTCAGCAAAACCTCTCACCAACAGAATCCGACACCTGCAGCGACTCCGTCAGGGATCCGGTCTGGTCCGTGCCCTTTGGCCGCCAGTCCCGCCCCGCCCCAGCCTCGCCCGTCGCCTGCGCGGCTCCGCAGGGCCTCAGCCCCGGAACCAGGGAGACTCCCAGATCCCGCCCCCCCTCCGGGGAAAGCAGTGGCGGGGGGGGGGGGGCCGGGAGCCAGGGCGGCTGTGTTACACAGGCACTGGGCACAGAGATGCGGCCCCTGGGGGGGGGGGGGGGGAGAAACACAGGGGCTGGGTTTTTTCAGCTCTTTATGTAGCATCCCCCCCTTGACACGCCCCCCGTGAGGGGCAGCAACCCCCAACCCTGCCCCCTAAGGCCCCACAGGGCTGGGAGGTTCCACCCCAGCTCCACACCTTGGCTCTCCCCCGGGTGGCATCAAGGGCCGGGGTCAGGCGGGGGTGGCCTTGGCGGATCGGCCAGCCTCCGGGGAGAAGATTCCCGGTCGAGGGCCCTTGGGCGGCCGTGCTGGGCGTCAGCACGACCCTTGGAGGTTGGTGTCTCCTCGGAGGCCACCGGTGCTTGTCCCCGCAGGGGCTGCCCCCCCCCAGCCCGCCCCGCCCCGCCCCCCCCACATCAGTCAGCACAGGTGAGCAAACGAGCTGTAATTGGGCCTGCTGGCACACGGGAAGGGGCAAAGCTCAAGGGGATCATTCCAGGTGGTGGGGCATCTTGGCCCCCCAGGGGTCAGAGGTCACAGATGTGGGGGGCTCACGTCTCCTTGGGGCGGGGGCGGACCCGGGGGGCCGAGAAGGCCAGCAGCCCCTGGGCGGCGTAGTAGGTGGCCATGACGAGGAGCCGGGCGTGGGGCAGGCGGCCGCAGAAGTGGTCCAGGGCCAGGGCCAGGTCGGAGGCCATGAAGAGCAGGGCGCCGGCGCCCGCGGCCAGGCGGGGGGCAGGGTGGGCCAGGGCCCGCCAGCCCACGGCCGCCAGCAGGGCCCCGTAGACGCCCACGGCTGGCACGTGGACACCGGGCGGCAGGCAGGGCCACAGCGCTCCGTAGGCCCCTGCCCAGGCCAGCCCCCCCAGCAACAGCAGCCGGGGGTGCAGGGGGTGCAGGCCCAGGGCCCAGAGGTAACAGACGTGCCCCCCGGCAAAGACTGCCATGCCTGCGGGGGAAGGGAGGCAGCGTCAGAGCCGTGCCCCTCACTCCCGCACCCCCCCCAGCCCTGCCCCTCACTCCTGCGCCTGCCCCTTACGCCCTTGCCCCCCAACCCTGCCCATACCCCTCACTCCTGCCCCCCCAGCCCTGCCCCTCACTCCCAGGCCCCAGTCCCTCGCCCCCTCACCCCCAACTCACAGCCCCTGCTCCCCCACTCCCTGCCTGGGGCCCTCACTCCCTCGCCCCACCCCCATTCCTTCCCCTCATTCCCTCCCCCACTCAGCCCTGCCGCTGCCCCTCACCCCCCTCCTCGCACCTGGGAGGAACAGTGACCAGACCAGGCAGGTGTCGCCGACGCTGGAGAACAGCAGCCCCCAGCAGATCCCAAGGGCCGAGGGGGCCCAGGCACCATCTCGCCGGGCCTGGGCAAGCAGGAAGACGACCAGGCTCAGGATCGGGAGGGCTTTGACCCCGGCACTGAGCCAGCTGGGCTCAGGCAGCCACAGGAAGAAGTAGAGGCCGCAGGAGGCCAGGAACGGCAGCAGGAAGAGGGCGCGGCTCACGGCCTGCGGAGAGGGGTGGAAATGCACAGGACTGGGGCCCAGCTGTACCAGGGAGCACACAGCCCGGCCAGCTCAGAACCACCCCTCGCTCCAATCGGGGGTAGGGAACAAGATCACACCGGGAGCAAACACACCTCAGTCCCCCTTGCGGTGACCCGGGAGGACTACACCGGCTTCAAAACTAGTCATCACGCATGTTAACCCTGAAACCTACTGAGGGCTGGCTCTGTAAGAGCAGCCCTGTTAACTGTCGTCATGTTAACGTACCTCTCGTGATACCGGTCAATAACCAGGCCTGGCTCAGGGTGTTCACCCTGAAACATACTGAGCAGTGATGGTTGGACACAGGAAGTCATTAAGTTTCAGAGTTAACGGAACAATCTCACTGGTGTGTTATTTCGATTGTAACACTAATCGTTCAATTCTTAGACATTGGGTTGTGTCTATTATTTTGCCATGTTGATTCCAAAGGCTAACGGTGACCTGATTCAACCAACAGGCCTATTGGTTAGCGCCTGGTGTTAACACTGAAAACTACTTACAGCTCACTGAACATTATTAATACCAAGAATTAGCTCATTGGGCGGACTCTGAAGGCTACTGAGACCACAATCATGGATGGGTGCCTAATTATTTGACAAAGAGGAGATGGACCAGGGGCATTCAGCTAATCTCATCTCAGGCTGAACTGTGGGCCGGCGGAAAGAACTGATTAAGAACATCTTACTCACCGCAGTGGATGTTCACTCTGAACCCTACTGAGGCCGGAATTTAACAACTACTTCACAGCCAAGAGTGTGAGCACAAACAGCCTCTTCGATGTTTCTCCCATTGCTGCTTAAGAAGCAGCACTAATTCGGAAGCCTGCTTTTTGGCCAGCTGTGCCAAGACCCTTGTTAACTAATCCCCAGATCCAGGAGGAAGAGAGAGTTGTTTGCGCTCCTCCTGTTTCTCCATTCTGCAGGGAGTTTGTGCCCTTTGCACCAACGGGCTGTTCACTCTGAAACCTACTGACACTGTGCCTTCACAGTCACTGTTACTGTGTCCAGGGCTATTCATGCTGCCCCTACCACCAGCCCCGGATTCCTTTCCTCGCTGGGCCCAGCTGCGATCACAGCTCAGCTGGCCTATGGGAAAACGTCCGGAATTGAACCAGAACCAGGTGCAGCAAAACCCACCCACCTGGCCCAGCTTTACAGGCTCAGCAGCCGCAATGTGACCCCTGGAGGATACCAGGGATAGAGAAGGGGCGGGCTGGGTGTCAGGACTTCTTTTCCCAGCTCTGGGACAGGAGTGGAGCCCAGTGACTCAGAGAGGGCTGGGGGAAGGGAACTTGGAGCCAGGCCACCAGGAGTCGTCCCCCCCCCCCCGGTCACCTCTTTGTGCCTCAGTTTCCCCCTCCTTACATCTGCTGTGTTCTTTCGGCGGTAGCGGGTGTCCGTCTCCAGTATGTCCATGGCGCAAGGCTGGAGCTCCGGGCTGGAGGCTGCAGGAGGCACCCTGGCTGCTACTCCCAGTTATAGGAGCCTGTCTGAACTTTCGTCTCCCATGGGTTCCACAGAGCTGGAGATAAGGCGGGGGGGGGGGGGGGGGAGAGGAGGGGGAAATCGATCCCTGTCCTCCTGCCTCATCTGCACCCGGCACCAGCTGATAAGGGAGAGGCAGTTGGGGGGGGGGGGAGAAGAGCCGGGCACCGACTGATAAGAGAGGCAGCTGCTGAAAAAGGAAACTGGGGGGGGGGGGGGGGAGGAGGCGGAAGAGGGGAACTGAGGCCTGGGCTGGAATCTGAGCCTTGCCTCTGTTGAAGGTCCCCCCTGCCGGACCCCGCCCTGGAAGCAGACAGAGGCGAGCTCAGGCTTTGACCATTGTGTTTTATTGTCGTCCGGAGTAACAAAAGAGGCGAGCCGGGGGCCCCTCGGCACCAGGGAGGCGTCCGCCGGGGAGGCCCCCGGGCGACCCCCAAAAGGCCACTTGATTTGGTTCCTGTTTAAGAGCTTTTAAATATTGCCACTAAAGTGGTAGCCAGAGACTGGGGGGGCAGGGAGGGCTACCAGGACATCACCGTTGGCTACTGCTGACTTTCCGGGGGGGAGAGGGGGAATTCAGTGCTTTTACAGGAAGAAGGTGCATCCTGGGGTGCAGCTGGGCCCCTCCCAGTCACCCTGGCTAGGAGCCGCACGAGGAGGGGGTGGGGGACTGTTCGTGCAGGGGGGAGGGGATCGGACCCCATGGGCCCACGCCAGCCACACCCGCTTCCTGCCATGTGCTACGACCTGCCCCCAAACTAGTGCAAAGCAGAACCTCTCTGGAGAGGCTGGGAAGATCAGAGGGTGGGTGAGGGGGCAGCCCCTTAGCTGATATCTGCTACTTGGGGGGACCCCTCCCCACCATGCCCTACAATCCGAGGCGTCACCCCCAAACCGCCGTGGAGTGGATCCCCATAAATCCCGCCCCACTTCCAAAGCGAGGAGGCAGGGAAAGGGCCCCAAATCCCCCAGGGTGGGAGAGGAAGAGAAACCCCTTTCTGTAAACCGCCCCCGAGGGGCAAAGGAAGGGGAGACCATCATTGGAGAGGCCGCGGGAACGGGCTGTAGCCTGGCCTGGTGTTGGTGGCAGCGGTGGGATTCGGGTCAGAGGCAGGGAGGCCACCAAGTCTGGCGGGGGGGGGGGGGGGGGCATCCCAGGCCTTAAAGGGCAGGTGCATCATGGGCCGCCCAAACCCCCCCCCCCCCCCCACCAGATAGTACCTGCAGGGAGGAGAGAGTAACTTTTCCCTCCCCCACTTCTGACCATCTCTGCCCCCCGACCCCTTTGCTTGGGGGAGAAGCGGCTGCTCCAGCTCCCCAGGCCAAGGAAATAAATAAGGGGGAGCGGGAAACACGGGTTAAAAAGGGTCCCAGAACCAGCAAGAGGGGAGGGGTCAGATCTGACCCATAGCCCAGAGTTCCAGCTCTTCCTTGTAGTGCCTGCCCCTCCCCCAGCAGCCTCTAGCCCCTCCCACAAATCCCCCTAAGCTCCACCCCTCTGGCCCCACTCCCAACAACTGCTCCCACCCAGGCACCTCCCCCGAACCCCCAAACTAAGCTGGCCCAGACACAGAAGGGAGGGGTGAGGGTTGTGCTTATGCCGGGATGGGGGGGCTGAGCAAAAATCTCCTCTCCTGTGGGGGAAGGAAGCCCCCTTCCTGTGCCAGGCCCCCGGGGAAAGGGGGGGGCTGCCTGGGGGGAGCCGAGTGGGGGGTTGGAAGCACAGTGGGGAGGGGCCGGGGGGGCTAGTGCTGTCTAGAGTCACTTCTCCCTTCCATTAGCTTTGAGCTCCAGCGCCCTGCCGCAGATTTCAGTGCAAAGTGGGGGGGCCCGTGCGGGGGGCTCACACCGCCCCCCCCCCCCCCGAGGGGCGTCTTGCTGAAAGCGTCCTGTGACGGGACACGGCGCCCCCCTCCTATCCTGCCCCACGAGGGGGGGGCAACGGCTCTCCTTGGGCAGGCCAGGCTCCAGGAGGGGGGCTCCCCCAGCCCCCCACGATCGGCAGCGTTCCCAGGTGCCTCCGCAAGCTTTATCTGGGGGGAGGGGGAGAGAGTCAAGGGAGGGTCGTCACGCTCCGCTCCAGCACCCCCACCCCCAGCACAGCCACCCCCCCACCAGGGACCCCCCCCCCGTCCCGCCACAGGCCAGTCACCGCAGCCGAGGGGGGGGGGGGGGATTAGCAGGGGCTAATCTACCCCCCATACAGGTTCGATGAGGTCACAGACTGAGCCCCCCAGATCCTGTGGGATTCCCCCCACTGGAGCCCCCCTCCAGGCCGGGCTGACTGGCCGGGGGCAGGGGGGGGGGGGGGGAGGGGGAGGGCAGGTCAGAGCTCACCTGGCTGCCGGCTGCTGCTGCCTCTGGGGGGAGCCGTTCTCTGCCTTCGGGGCGTCCGTGGCCCCCGGGAGCCGCTGGGCGGCGTCAGAGGTAGATAGGGGGGGCCCCTTCCGTGCTGGGGGGGGGAGGAGATAGATGGGTGAGGGGCGGGGCCAGGGCTGGCTCCCCCCCCATCTCTCAGACCAGAATTCGGTGCTATCCTACAGCCCCCCCCCACCCAGGTGGGTACCAGTACCGCCCCCCCACCATTACCTGGGCCTGGATGGGGCGGGGGCAGGGGGCTGCGCCGGCTGGCCGTTCAGTGCCTGGGGGGGCTCCGGGGGGCCTGTGGGGAGAACAAGCGTTAGAGACACCCAGCCTTGTCCGTCTGCCCCCTCTATGCCCCCCCCCCGGCCCAGCCCCACGGGCCCGGCCCCTCCCCCCAGCCCCAGAGGGCGGGCTGCCGTGACACTCACCGCTGGCCGAGGACACGCTGCCGTGCGCCGGTTCCTGAGTGGGGGGTGCCTGGGCAGAGCCTGACGGGGCGTCCGAGAGGCTGTGGAAATACGCCCCCAACTAGGTCACGCCCCCGGCGAGCCTACGGGCCCCCGGCCCCCTTTCCTGGGCCCCTCCCACGGCAAGTGGTGCCAGCCCACCCCCCAAGCTCACAAGGGGGCAGCTCACCTGGTTTGTGCTGGGGAGGGGTCTGTAAACGGGGCCCAGCTCCCGCCCCCGGGGGGGGCAGGCTGCGTCCACGCCAGGCCTGTCCCACAGGGCCGCTCCGGTGTCCACCCCCCCGCCGGGGGGGCTCTGGCGGCCCCGAGTCAGCGCTGGACCCATGGCCGGGACCTGAGGGGGGCAGAGAAGCTGGGGTCAGGGCCCAAGGCTACTGGAAAGCTGGGCAGAGGCCTTCATTTGCATATTTAATAATAGGCACAGGCTCATTTACATACATTGGGGGAGGGGGACCCCAATTATTCTGTCACCCCACAGCAACCAGTCGCTCCCCCGGCCGACAGCTGGTTGGGACCATGTTTCTATGGTTACACAGCCCACCCCATATTGCCTCCCCCGGACCCGCCAACCCCAATGACACCCCAGGAGCAACCTGTCCCTCTACCCCCCAGACCCCACCCCCTGCCCGGGGAATCCAGAGCCAGTCCCCCACCCCCGCAGGCTGGATTCACCCCATCGTCCACCGGGGGCTCACCCTCGACCTCGCTGCCGCCGCCGCCCTCCACGCCCCCGCCAGCATCTTCCTCCTCGCCCTCCTCCTCCTCCGAGTCCCTGCTGCCCTCGCTGTCTGTGCTGCCGCAGCTCCTGCCGCGGGGAGAGAACAGGGCTGGGTCAGAGCCACGGGCCCATCTACCCTGGCATCCCGCCTCCTCCCTCCCCCCCCCCCAGGTCAGAGCCACGGGCCCATCTACCCTGGCATCCCGCCTCCTCCCTCCCCCCCCCCAGGTCAGAGCCACGGGCCCATCTACCCCGGCATCCCGCCTCCTCCCTCCCCCCAGGTCAGAGCCACGGGCCCATCTACCCCGGCATCCCGCCTCCTCCCTCCCCCCAGGTCAGAGCCACGGGCCCATCTACCCCGGCATCCCGCCTCCTCCCTCCCCCCAGGTCAGAGCCGCAGCCCATCTATGGTGACATCTCCTCCCCTCCCCGATCAGACCCACGAGCACGTCCAACGTATTTCCCCAGAGCCGGGGAGAGAGACTCCAGGAGTCTCGGCTCCGAGCCCCCCATGTCCCCGACTCCTCCCACAGCCAGGGCGGTAGCCGGGCGTCCCAGCTGCTGGGGTCAGCCTGTGCCCATGCCCGGAGCCGCTGGGGCCGGTACCTGGGCCGTGTGGGCTGCAGGGCCCCCCCCGAGTAGCCCAGCTCCTTCTCCTGCCAGGCGTCCTCGTCTTCGTCGTCAAACTGCTGGATGCGCTCCCTGTAGCAGACTTCGAACAGGGTGGAGTTGGGCTGCGGGGGAGAGCGAGGTGGGTCAGGGCCGGCGGGGGGCAGGGAGAGGCAGGAAATTCACGCGCTTGGCAAGATTCCAGCTGGGAAGGGGGCACAGACATTGGGGGGATGGGGACACAGCCGGGGGAGGCAGGAAAGCCAGCAGGGTGCGGTAGGGGGGGCGGGGAGGGGGCACAGACATTGGGTGGGTGAGGACACAGCTGGGGGAGGCAGGAAAGCCAGCAGGGTGCGGTGGGGGGGGCGGGGAGGGGGCACAGACATTGGGGGGGTGGGGACACAGCCGGGGGAGGCAGGAAAGCCAGCAGGGTGCGGTGGGGGGGGCGGGGAGGGGGCACAGACATTGGGGGGGTGAGGACACAGCCGGGGGAGGCAGGAAAGCCAGCAGGGTGCGGTAGGGGGGGCGGGGAGGGGGCACAGACATTGGGGGGGTGAGGACACAGCCGGGGGAGGCAGGAAAGCCAGCAGGGTGCGGTGGGGGGGGCGGGGAGGGGGCACAGACATTGGGGGGGTGAGGACACAGCCGGGGGAGGCAGGAAAGCCAGCAGGGTGCGGTGAGGGGGGGTGAGGACACAGCTGGGGGAGGCAGGAAAGCCAGCAGGGTGCAGTGGGGGGGCGGGGAGGGGGCACAGACATTGGGGGGGTGAGGACACAGCCGGGGGAGGCAGGAAAGCCAGCAGGGTGCGGTGGGGGGGGCGGGGAGGGGGCACAGACATTGGGGGGGTGAGGACACAGCCGGGGGAGGCAGGAAAGCCAGCAGGGTGCGGTGGGGGGGGCGGGGAGGGGGCACAGACATTGGGGGGGTGAGGACACAGCCGGGGGAGGCAGGAAAGCCAGCAGGGTGCGGTGGGGGGGGCGGGGAGGGGGCACAGACATTGGGGGGGTGAGGACACAGCCGGGGGAGGCAGGAAAGCCAGCAGGGTGCGGTGAGGGGGGGTGAGGACACAGCTGGGGGAGGCAGGAAAGCCAGCAGGGTGCGGTGGGGGGGGGCGGGGAGGAGGCACAGACATTGGGGGGGTGAGGACACAGCCGGGGGAGGCAGGAAAGCCAGCAGGGTGCGGTGGGGGGGGCGGGGAGGGGGCACAGACATTGGGGGGGTGAGGACACAGCCGGGGGAGGCAGGAAAGCCAGCAGGGTGCGGTGAGGGGGGGTGAGGACACAGCTGGGGGAGGCAGGAAAGCCAGCAGGGTGCGGTGGGGGGGGGGGCGGGGAGGGGGCACAGACATTGGGGGGGTGAGGACACAGCCGGGGGAGGCAGGAAAGCCAGCAGGGTGCGGTGGGGGGGGCGGGGAGGGGGCACAGACATTGGGGGGGTGAGGACACAGCCGGGGGAGACAGGAAAGCCAGCAGGGTGCGGGGGGGGGGGGCACACTCACGCTCTCGTCGTCCGCGCTGAGGGCGAAGCTGAGACTGCCGGTCTTGTCGAAGGGGGCGCTGGAACGAGAGGGCGCGTGACCCGGGGCCACCCCAGCCTCCGGCCCCCTCCCCAACCCGCACCGGGAAGAGAGCAGCAGCTGAGGGGCCCTGCTCTGACCACTAGACTGCGCTGCCCTCCCAGAGCCAGGCAGAGAACCCAGGCATCCCGCTCCATGCAGGCCCCGTGCTGCCAGCCCTCCAGGGGGCGCTGTGCTAGAAAGGGGGGACCGGCCCATGAAGCTGGCCGGGGAGGGGGTGCCCACAGGTGCAGAGGGCAGCTGTCCCCCCCCCGTTAACCCCGTGCAGCCTGGAGCTGTCCCTGCTTTCAGGCTTCCCTAGAAGGGGGGTCTGGGGGGAAGGGGGGGGCGTTACCTCTTGAGCTGGCGGAAGTGGGCGCTGCGGGCAGCGGAGAGAAAGAGAGAGGCAGAGACATGAAGCCGAGGGGGATCGGCCTCTGGACGGGGCGCAGGGAGCCGGGGGGGGGGGGGGGGGGGAGCTAGCCGGAGTGTGCCCAGCTGGGTTAGACACACACCAGCCGAGGTAAGTCTGTGTGGGTCCCCCCTTAGTGCGAAGGGGCGGGGGGGTTACCTGACCCCAGCCTGGGCACCGAAAACCCAGGAGTCCTGCCCTCTCAGCCCCTCCCCCCGCTCTAACCACTAGCCCCACTCCCTGCCCAGAGCCAGGGAGAGCTCTCAGCTCCTCACTGCTCTAACCACTGAACACCCCTCCCCTCCCCGGGCCGGGAGAGGACCCCAGGGGTCAGCAAGCGGGTGCTGATGGGGGGCCCCAGGCAGACACCAACTTGACACTCTCCTCCTGCTCCCCGAACTCCTCGTCGTTGAAGCCGAAGTGGTCGATGAAGGCCGAGGTCACCTGCTGCATCTGGTAATCCACAAAGGCCTGAGGGGCAGACAGGACAGAGCGGGGTAAGTGTGGGGCCCAGGGAGCTGGGGGACAGTCCCTCAGGGGGTGGCGGGGGGAGAGGGAGACCCACCTGCTGCAGCACGGCCTCCTGGGGAAAGTTAAACTCCTTCAGGTCGCTTTCCTCGTCGTCGCTGGAGGAGTGCAGGTTGTGCGTGTGCACCTGCGGAGCGTTATGGGGCTGGTTATGGCCACAGGCGGGGGGGTGGGGGGCTGACCCCCCCACCCACCTCCCAGCTGTGGGGGGCAGCACCAGCCAGGCCCCCTCAGAACACGTGCCTGAGCTCCGGGAGAAGGCTCTGATGTTAGCCGGTGGAACTCCCTGCTGCAGGACAGGCCTGAGGCCGGTGCGATGGGCTCCCGGCTGCCACAGGGCAGGAAGCCAGCGGCACACAGGGCAGGTTTTGGAGACGGCCACTGGGCAGACGTGGGGGTGGCACTGGGCAAGATGGGCCCGCGGGGGACTCACCAGATCCACCACGTTTTTCTTGTTGGTCTCTGCCAAGGGCCCCGCGACGAATTTCTCCCACTGCTCCTGCTCCTCCTCGGGCAGCTCTGCCAGGCAGGGGCAGCAGAGTGAGACGGGGCCCCCCAGAGGCTGGACCCCCCCCACACACCCACTGCCACGGGTGCCACCGCAGCCAGGCCCAGAGTGGGGTCCACGCCCCCGCGGGCCGCCCTCACCCACCTTTCAGCAGCTGCGCCACCAGGGCGACGTGGGGGCCCTTCTCGGAGCTCTGCGCCAGAGCGTTGGCGATGCGCGTCAGGTGGCCCATATACCCCCTCCGCCGGCCACCGGTCGCCCTGCAACGGGACCCCAGAGCCGGGCGTCACCGCAGCGCCCCATCCCAGGCGGCGCCAGGAAGCCGGGCTCCACCCCAGAGGCAGCTGCATCCGGCCGGGCTCCCTGGCCACGCTCGGCCGAGCGGCGTGGCTTGGGGATCCTTGACGCAGGACACCGGGGGCCTCGCTCCGGCTTGAAGAGCGGGGCCCAGTGGTTAGGGCAGGGGCTGGGAGCCAGGACACCTGCGGGGGGGGGAGGGGGTGTCTCGTGCCGCTCCCCCACCCACCACTTACTGCGCCTGCTCGTTCTCTTCCCAAGCCGTCAGGATTCGCTGCACCAAGCGGCACTTCTGCAGCAGCTGCCGAGAGAAGGGCGCAGCAGGTCACGGCCAGGCTGGGGGAAGCCAGGACTTCTAGGTTCTCTCCATGGCTCTGGGCAGGGACTGGGGGCTAGTGGTTAGAGCGGGGAGGGATGGGATGGGCTGGGAGCCAGGACTTCTAGGTTCTCTCCATGGCTCTGGGCAGGGACTGGGGGCTAGTGGTTAGAGCGGGGAGGGATGGGCTGGGAGCCAGGACTTCTGGGTTCTCTCCATGGCTCTGGGCAGGGACTGGGGGCTAGTGGTTGGGGGGGGGGGGGGGGGAGAAGGGATGGGCTGGGAGCCAGGACTTCTAGGTTCTCTCCATGGCTCTGGGCAGGGACTGGGGGCTAGTGGTTAGAGCGGGGAGGGATGGGATGGGAGCCAGGACTTCTGGGTTCTCTCCATGGCTCTGGGCAGGGACTGGGGGCTAGTGGTTGGGGGGGGGGGGGGGAGAAGGGATGGGCTGGGAGCCAGGACTTCTGGGTTCTCTCCATGGCTCTGGATGGAGAGTGGGGGCCAGTGGCTGGAGCAGGGGGCAAGCAGCCAGGACTCCTGGGTTCTCTGCCTGGTGGGAGCCGAGCGGCCAGGTATAACCCTGGAAGGAGGCTGCCCCCCCCCGCCCCTCGACGGTGCCCCCCACTCACGTGCTGGACGACGGGGCTGTGCGGCGGGGGCTGCGAGTCCTCGGCGGGGGCGCCCGCCCGCAGCAGGGCGCTCAGGCAGGCCTCCAGCTGGGCATGCAGGAAGTTGTTGTAGGGGTAGTTGAAATACAGGTCCTGGGCGAGAGGGGCTGGTGAGCTGGGGGGCAGCCGGGAAGCGAAGCCGCCTCCTCCCGCCGGGGTCGGGCCCTGGCCTCGTGGGGCCGAGATCGACGCAAACCCGCCCCGCGAAGGCGCCAACCGCTCCCCTCGGCACGGGCCGGGCACTGGCCAGGGGCCGGGCTGGGCCCCCGGCTCCCACCTCCCACACCAGGCCCAGGCTGCTGGCCCCGCCCCCTCCCTGCGGCCCCGCCCCCTCCCTGCGGCCCCGCCCCCCCCCTCACCAGCATGGTGTTGAGGGCGTCCAGCTCCAGCAGCTCGTCCTGCAGCCCCGCGTCCCCGGCGCCCAGCGAGGCGGCCAGCAGCTTCACCGCCTGCAGCCGCGTGTTCCCCAGCGGCGGGTCCAGCACCCCCCAGGTCGTCTGCAGGGCCGGCCTCTGCGGGGGGCCGGGTTAGCGCCGCCGAGCCAGCACCCGGCAACCAGCCCCCCTGCCGCTGCCGGCCCCTCCCCACAGGGACAGAACCCAGGGGTCCCGGCTCCCAGCCCCCCTGCTCTAACCACTAGGTCCCACGCCCCTCCCCACAGGGACGGAACCCAGGGGTCCCGGCTCCCAGCCCCCCTGCTCTAACCACTAGGCCCCACGCCCCTCCCCACAGGGACGGAACACCCAGGGGTCCCGGCTCCCAGCCACCCTGCTCTAACCACTAGGCCCCACGCCCCTGCCCACAGGGACAGAACCCAGGGGTCCCAGCTCCCAGCCACCCTGCTCTAACCACTAGGCCCCACGCCCCTCCCCACAGGGACGGAACACCCAGGGGTCCCGGCTCCCAGCCACCCTGCTCTAACCACTAGGCCCCACGCCCCTGCCCACAGGGACAGAACCCAGGGGTCCCAGCTCCCAGCCACCCTGCTCTAACCACTAGGCCCCACACCCCTCCCCGCAGGGACGGAACCCAGGGGTCCCGGCTCCCAGCCACCCTGCTCTAACCACTAGGCCCCACGCCCCTCCCCGCAGGGACGGAACCCAGGGGTCCCGGCTCCCAGCCACCCTGCTCTAACCACTAGGCCCCACGCCCCTCCCCACAGGGACAGAACCCAGGGGGTCCCGGCTCCCAGCCACCCTGCTCTAACCACTAGGCCCCACGCCCCTCCCCACAGGGACGGAACACCCAGGGGTCCCGACTCCCAGCCACCCTGCTCTAACCACTAGGCCCCACGCCCCTCCCCGCAGGGACGGAACCCAGGGGTCCCGGCTCCCAGCCACCCTGCTCTAACCACTAGGCCCCACGCCCCTCCCCACAGGGACGGAACACCCAGAGGTCCCGGCTCCCAGCCACCCTGCTCTAACCACTAGGCCCCACGCCCCTCCCCACAGGGACGGAACACCCAGGGGTCCCGGCTCCCAGCCACCCTGCTCTAACCACTAGGCCCCACGCCCCTCCCCACAGGGACAGAACCCAGGGGTCCCAGCTCCCAGCCACCCTGCTCTAACCACTAGGCCCCACACCCCTCCCCACAGGGACGGAACCCAGGGGTCCCGGCTCCCAGCCACCCTGCTCTAACCACTAGGCCCCACGCCCCTCCCCGCAGGGACGGAACCCAGGGGTCCCGGCTCCCAGCCACCCTGCTCTAACCACTAGGCCCCACGCCCCTCCCCACGGGGACGGAACCCAGGGGTCCCAGCTCCCAGCCCCTTGCTCTAACCACTAGGCCCCACGCCCCTCCCCGCAGGGACAGAACCCAGGGGTCCCGGCTCCCAGCCACCCTGCTCTAACCACTAGGCCCCACGCCCCTCCCCGCAGGGACAGAACCCAGGGGTCCCGGCTCCCAGCCACCCTGCTCTAACCACTAGGCCCCACGCCCCTCCTCACAGGGACGGAACCCAGGGGTCCCGGCTCCCAGCCACCCTGCTCTAACCACTAGGCCCCACGCCCCTCCCCGCAGGGACGGAACCCAGGGGTCCCGGCTCCCAGCCACCCTGCTCTAACCACTAGGCCCCACGCCCCTCCCCGCAGGGACGGAACCCAGGGGTCCCGGCTCCCAGCCCCCCTGCTCTAACCACTAGGCCCCACGCCCCTCCCCACAGGGACGGAACACCCAGGGGTCCCGGCTCCCAGCCACCCTGCTCTAACCACTAGGCCCCACGCCCCTCCCCACAGGGACAGAACCCAGGGGTCCCAGCTCCCAGCCACCCTGCTCTAACCACTAGGCCCCACGCCCCTCCCCGCAGGGACGGAACCCAGGGGTCCCGGCTCCCAGCCACCCTGCTCTAACCACTAGGCCCCACGCCCCTCCCCACAGGGACGGAACACCCAGGGGTCCCGGCTCCCAGCCACCCTGCTCTAACCACTAGGCCCCACGCCCCTCCCCACAGGGACAGAACCCAGGGGTCCTAGCTCCCAGCCACCCCGCTCTAACCACTAGGCCCCACGCCCCTCCCCGCAGGGACGGAACCCAGGGGTCCCGGCTCCCAGCCACCCTGCTCTAACCACTAGGCCCCACGCCCCTCCCCACAGGGACGGAACACCCAGGGATCCCGGCTCCCAGCCACCCTGCTCTAACCACTAGGCCCCACGCCCCTCCCCGCAGGGACAGAACCCAGGGGTCCCGGCTCCCAGCCACCCTGCTCTAACCACTAGGCCCCACGCCCCTCCCCACGGGGACGGAACCCAGGGGTCCCAGCTCCCAGCCCCTTGCTCTAACCACTAGGCCCCACGCCCCTCCCCGCAGGGACAGAACCCAGGGGTCCCGGCTCCCAGCCACCCTGCTCTAACCACTAGGCCCCACGCCCCTCCCCGCAGGGACGGAACCCAGGGGTCCCGGCTCCCAGCCACCCTGCTCTAACCACTAGGCCCCACGCCCCTCCCCACAGGGACGGAACACCCAGGGGTCCTAGCTCCCAGCCACCCCGCTCTAACCACTAGGCCCCACGCCCCTCCCCGCAGGGACAGAACCCAGGGGTCCCGGCTCCCAGCCACCCTGCTCTAACCACTAGGCCCCACACCCCTCCCCACAGGGACAGAACCCAGGGGTCCTAGCTCCCAGCCACCCCGCTCTAACCACTAGGCCCCACGCCCCTCCCCACAGGGACGGAACCCAGGGGTCCCGGCTCCCAGCCACCCTGCTCTAACCACTAGGCCCCACGCCCCTCCCCACAGGGACGGAACCCAGGGGTCCCGGCTCCCAGCCACCCTGCTCTAACCACTAGGCCCCACGCCCCTCCCCGCAGGGACGGAACCCAGGGGTCCTAGCTCCCAGCCCCTTGCTCTAACCACTAGGCCCCACACCCCTCCCCACAGGGACGGAACCCAGGGGTCCTAGCTCCCAGCCACCCCGCTCTAACCACTAGGCCCCACGCCCCTCCCCACAGGGACAGAACCCAGGGGTCCCGGCTCCCAGCCACCCTGCTCTAACCACTAGGCCCCACGCCCCTCCCCGCAGGGACGGAACCCAGGGGTCCCGGCTCCCAGCCACCCTGCTCTAACCACTAGGCCCCACGCCCCTCCCCGCAGGGACGGAACCCAGGGGTCCTGGCTCCCAGCCACCCTGCTCTAACCACTAGGCCCCACGCCCCTCCCCGCAGGGACAGAACCCAGGGGTCCTGGCTCCCAGCCACCCTGCTCTAACCACTAGGCCCCACGCCCCTCCCCGCAGGGACAGAACCCAGGGGTCCTAGCTCCCAGCCACCCTGCTCTAACCACTAGGCCCCACGCCCCTCCCCACGGGGACGGAACCCAGGGGTCCCAGCTCCCAGCCCCTTGCTCTAACCACTAGGCCCCACGCCCCTCCCCGCAGGGACAGAACCCAGGGGTCCCGGCTCCCAGCCACCCTGCTCTAACCACTAGGCCCCACGCCCCTCCCCGCAGGGACAGAACCCAGGGGTCCCGGCTCCCAGCCACCCTGCTCTAACCACTAGGCCCCATGCCCCTCCCCGCAGGGACAGAACCCAGGGGTCCCAGCTCCCAGCCACCCCGCTCTAACCACTAGGCCCCCCACACCCCTCCCCACAGGGACGGAACCCAGGGGTCCCAGCTCCCAGCCCCTTGCTCTAACCACTAGGCCCCACACCCCTCCCCGCAGGGACAGAACCCAGGGGTACCGGCTCCCAGCCACCCATCTGGCAAAGGGACCAGGAACTGGGGGCCCGTTACCTTCGGGGGGTCGCTCAGCAGCTGGTGGAAGTCCCGGAGGGAGCCTCGCAGGGCCAGCAGGGTGCTGGGACTGGCCTGGCAGGTGCTGCCGTCCGAGCCCCCAGGTCCCAGCTCCAGCTGCTCTTCCAGGGGGTAGAAAAAGCTGCCCATCCCCCCGGTCTCAGGCCTGCGGGGGTGGCAGGAGGGTTGAGCGCGGGTGGAGTGGCAGGCTGGCCCCGCCCCCTCCCGCCGGCCCCGACCCCTCACCTGGCTCGGCGCGGCTCCAGCAGCGTCAGCAGCACCTGGATCCCGCTGACGACGACGGACTCGTCCCGCTTGCCCGCCAGCATGTTCTCCAGCAGCTGCTCCACCGTCTCCTGCCTGTGGGGCCAACACCCGCCCCCCGCTCAGAGGGGACCCCTGCGCCCCTCCTCTAGCCCGGCCAGTGCCCCTCAGCCCCGCCCCACAGCCCCAGCCTGGCCGGCGCCCCTCAGCCCCGCCCCACAGCCCCAGCCCGGCCAGTGCCCCTCAGCCCCGCCCCACAGCCCCAGCCCGGCCAGTGCCCCTCAGCCCCGCCTCACAGCCCCAGCCCGTCCCGTGCCCCTCAGCCCCGCCCCACAGCCCCAGCCTGGCCGGCGCCCCTCAGCCCCGCCCCACAGCCCCAGCCCGGCCAGTGCCCCTCAGCCCCGCCTCACAGCCCCAGCCCATCCCGCGCCCCTTAGCCCCGCCTCACAGCCCCAGCCTGGCCGGCGCCCCTCAGCCCCGCCCCACAGCCCCAGCCCGGCCAGTGCCCCTCAGCCCCGCCTCACAGCCCCAGCCCGGCCGGTGACCCTCAGCCCCGCCTCACAGCCCCAGCCCGGCCGGTGACCCTCAGCCCCGCCCCACAGCCCCAGCCCGGCCGGCGCCCCTCAGCCCCGCCCCACAGCCCCAGCCCGGCCCGCGCCCCTCAGCCCCGCCCCACAGCCCCAGCCCGGCCCGCGCCCCTCAGCCCCGCCCCACAGCCCCAGCCCGGCCGGCGCCCCTCAGCCCCGCCCCACAGCCCCAGCCCGGCCGGCGCCCCTCAGCCCCGCCCCACAGCCCCAGCCCGGCCGGCGCCCCTCAGCCCCGCCCCACAGCCCCAGCCCGGCCGGCGCCCCTCAGCCCCGCCCCACAGCCCCAGCCCGGCCGGCGCCCCTCAGCCCCGCCCCACAGCCCCAGCCCGGCCGGCGCCCCTCAGCCCCGCCCCACAGCCCCAGCCCGGCCGGCGCCCCTCAGCCCCGCCCCACAGCCCCAGCCCGGCCGGCGCCCCTCAGCCCCGCCCCACAGCCCCAGCCCGGCCGGCGCCCCTCAGCCCCGCCCCACAGCCCCAGCCCGGCCGGCGCCCCTCAGCCCCGCCCCACAGCCCCAGCCCGGCCGGCGCCCCTCAGCCCCGCCCCACAGCCCCAGCCCGGCCGGCGCCCCTCAGCCCCGCCCCACAGCCCCAGCCCGGCCGGCGCCCCTCAGCCCCGCCCCACAGCCCCAGCCCGGCCGGCGCCCCACAGCCCCGCCCCACAGCCCCAGCCCGGCCGGCGCCCCTCAGCCCCGCCCCACAGCCCCAGCCCGGCCGGCGCCCCTCAGCCCCGCCCCACAGCCCCAGCCCGGCCGGCGCCCCTCAGCCCCGCCCCACAGCCCCAGCCCGGCCGGCGCCCCTCAGCCCCGCCCCACAGCGCCAGCCCGGCCGGCGCCCCTCAGCCCCGCCCCACAGCCCCAGCCCGGCCGGCGCCCCTCAGCCCCGCCCCACAGCCCCAGCCCGGCCGGCGCCCCTCAGCCCCGCCCCACAGCCCCAGCCCGGCCGGCGCCCCTCAGCCCCGCCCCACAGCCCCAGCCCGGCCGGCGCCCCTCAGCCCCGCCCCACAGCCCCAGCCCGGCCGGCGCCCCTCAGCCCCGCCCCACAGCCCCAGCCCGGCCGGCGCCCCTCAGCCCCGCCCCACAGCCCCAGCCCGGCCGGCGCCCCTCAGCCCCGCCCCACAGCCCCAGCCCGGCCGGTGCCCCTCAGCCCCGCCCCACAGCCCCAGCCCGGCCGGTGCCCCTCAGCCCCGCCCCACAGCCCCAGCCCAGCCGGCGCCCCCCAGCCCCAGCCCGGCTGGCACCCCTCAGCCCTGCCCCACAGCCCTGCCCTCCTGCCTGGCAGTGCCCCTCAGCCTCAGGCTCCCCCCAGCCTGGCCGGTGCCCCTCAGCCCTGCCCCACAGCCCCAAACTCCCCCCCAGCCCGGCTGGTGCCCCATAGCCCCATCCCAGAGCCCCAGACTCCCCCCCAGCCCGGCCGGTGCCCCACAGCCCCACCCCAGAGCCCCAGACTCCCCCCCCCAGCCCGGCTGGTGCCCCACAGCCCCACCCCAGAGCCCCAGACTCCCCCCCCCAGCCCGGCTGGTGCCCCACAGCCCCACCCCAGAGCCCCAGACTCCCCCCCAGCCCGGCTGGTGCCCCACAGCCCCACCCCAGAGCCCCAGACTCCCCCCCAGCCCGGCTGGTGCCCCACAGCCCCGGGCTCACTTCTCCAGCGTGGCCAGCAGCTGGTGCGGCTCGGGGCTGTCCTGGATCTGGATCATCTGCTCCCGGCTCAGGCGGATGATGTCGCACAGGGACTGGGAGGCGTTGCAATGTTGCTGGGGGCGGGGGCGGGGGCAGAGACCTGGTTACCATGGTGATGGGAAGGGCGGGGCCAAGCCCAAGCCCCCACCCCATAGGCCCTGCCACCTTAGGGGGACAGATCCCCACACAGCACGGCGACCCCTAGCGCCCGTAGGAGGGCACCTGGGCTCCCCCCGCCCCCGGCTCTGGGAGGTCTAATGGTCAGAGCAGGTGAGCTCCACTCTCGGAGCTTAGGGGAAACGTAAGGGGTCTCCCCGCAGGTCTGGCGGGAAGTGGGGGCCAGTGTGGGGGGGGGGGTCCTGGGGGCAGCAGGGGGGGCTCCCCTCCAACGGTCCCTGGAAATATTCCCATCTGTGTTGTTCTGTGCACCGGGGCGCGTGCAGGTGGGCCCCACCAGTGCTTTTCTGGCCACGCTCTGGCTCTTAAAGGGGCCGTGACTGCATTTCTTTCTTTTTCGGCTCACCAAGTTTGCCTTTTTTCTTACCAAAAAAAGCCCTGGGCCCCACTAGGGGAAACTGGCCGCGGGGGCTCTGCTAACCTACTGGGGGGCTGCCCGTGGGCCCGGCCCCCTCCTCTAGGTCCCACCCGTGTCCCTTCCCCTGTGGGTGGGGCCGGGTGGAGCCGCTCACATTGTCGTCCTTGGAGGGGTGAATCATCTCGACCAGTCTCTGCACGATCTTCTCCTCATTCAGCCACTGCGGGGGAACAACGCGCCTTGGTGCCCCTCACTCGCGACCCCCAGCCCAGCCCCTCCCAGCCCACAGCCCCCCAGCTCTGCCAGTGCCCCTCACTCCTGACTTGGAGCCCCATGGCTCCCCCAGCTCTGCCAGTTGCCCCACCCATGAGTCAGTTATGGGGCTAGGTTTCCTGGCCCAGAGCATCTGGGGATACAGCTCCGACCAGCGCAGTGCCCTGCTGAACCCGGGGCTGCCCTGGCAGGGCCTGAGGTGGCTAGTGACATGGGGGTGCCATTAGGTGACAAGGGGCGGGGCTGGGAGGTGAGAAGGGGCGGGGCACTAGGAGGCGGGGCCGGCGGGAAGCCCCTCCCCTTACACTGAAGACCTCCTGGCGGAGCAGTGGCTGCTCCACGCAGGTCAGCAGGCGCAGCAGCAAGTCCATGATGGCCGAGGTGCCGATGTGACGCAGCAGCAGGCCCACGAAGTCGTCCCTCTTGCGCAGGAAGGCCACGATCTGTGGGACCCACGCAGCCCGTCAGCCTGGGAGCTCCCGCCACGGGAAGAGGCCTCCAGGCAGGGAGCAGCCAGCTCTCCGGGGGGCCAAGGCGCCAGGCTGGCTGATGAGGAGGGAGCCGGCCCGGGGGCAGGCTCCTAGATCCGCAGCCAGGACGCCGGGCTAGATGGGCAGATGCGCTGCAGGGACATCTGGGGAATCCAGACGAGCCCCTTCCCCCCCCAGCCCTGGCAAACAGCAGCAGCGAGCATCAAAGGCCAACAGCGTTCAGCCTCTTCCCTGCTGGCACCAGCTGCTTCGGACAGCGGAGTGTAACCACCACTGCTCAAAGGGGCCGGTTCCCGCTAGGCTATTAGCGGTATTACGGTAACGCCTGGACCACCCCATGGGACTGGGGGCCCATCGCACCAGGCACTGCACAGAGCCCTGGCCCCAACAGCTTGTAGGCCAGAGGGAAACTGAGGCAGGCGGTGGGGTTGGGGACGCTCTGCCAGGACGCTCCCTCGCCCCCCCCGCAGGGCTGGCTGCCGCGCACCTGGTCCGTCTTGCGGTTGATGAGGATGCCCATGACCTTGCTGAAGAAGCTGGCCAGCAAGGGGTTGAGGGCGCCGTGGGCCTGCAGGAAGCCGTAGAGCCGCCGCAGCAGCCCCTCGTCCTCACCCAGCGTGTCCGTGATGGGGCTCACGTCCGACGTCAGGATCTCGCACGACACGCTGGGGTACCTGGGGGGGGGGGGCGGCGTGAGCGCCTGGGGGACCCCAACACCCCGCACCCGCCTCCCGGAGCCAGAGAACGGCCAGGCCTGGAGCTTCACCATGCTGGAGTCTGGGCATTGGCCTGACAACCCCCCACCTGCCCCAGCCCTGCCGGTGCCCCCCGCTCCCAACCTGCAGCCCCTGCCGGCCCAGCCCTGCCCCCTGCTCCCAACCCCCAGCCCCTGCCGGCCCAGCCCTGCCCCCCGCTCCCAACCCCCAGCCCCTGCCGGCCCAGCCCTGCCCCCCGCTCCCAACCCCTGCCGGCCCAGCCCTGGGCTCCCTCCGGCCCTGCCAGTGCCCCTCCCTCCCGCCCGCAGCCCCTCACTTGTAGCGCAGCCGCTCGTCCAGCTCGGCGGGGGGCTCCTGGGTCACGCAGGTCACCAGCGCCTCCATGTGCTGCGGCTGCAGCAGGAAGTCCAGCAGCTTGCGGTTCACCACCTTGCACTCCTGCAGCACGTCGTCCTCGTCCAGCAGCTCGCGCAGCGTCAGGTCCGCGCGCCCCAGCAGCGTCTCGATGTGCGAGCTGGACTGCAGGTCCAGCTTCCAGAACATGGCGCCCTGCGGGAGGGGGCGGGGTGAGGGGGCGGCGCCCGCAGAGACTCCTCCCCCTTCCCCGCCCCGGCGGCGCCCCTCACGCCGGCTCTCACCGAAGAGAGGTGGAAGCGAATGGACTTGGGCATCTCTGCGGCCAGGGTGGGGGGGCAGCTTTCCGACCCCCAGCCGAGCTAAACCTGAGCCCTCCCCCCAACCGAGGGGGGATGTGCACAAAGGGGTGGGGCAGGGGAGGTGGCAGCCCCTGCAGGAGGGGCTCTGCCCAGGGCAGCAGCAACTGGGGTCAGGGAGGAGTCTCCCCCCCTCAACCTCCAGAAGGGGAAACTGAGGCAGGGCAAGAGGGTGACCAGGGCCTGGAGACCTACTTGGACAGGTGAGGCTGGATCCCTGGGAGAGACCAGGGAGCCGGCCCATGCCAGATGCTTCACAGACCCCCATGTCCACCTGGACCCCACTGGGCCCGGTGCTTCCCGGGCCTTCCCCCACCCCCGAGCCAGCCTCTCCCAACCTCCAGCCCCTCTCCAGACCTTGCTCCCACAGGGAGGCTCCAGGGGGACAGGGAGCATCCCACACACTGGAAAGGGGAAGGGCCCACACGGATGCCCCTGAGCATGATGTGCAGGGGAGCGAGACGTGGGCCTGGCAGGCGGATGCCCCATGTACCCCGACCCCCTCAAGAGCGGGGCCCCTCGCGCCGGGCGCTGCGCACATGCACACACACACACACACACACACCCCGACCGAGATCAGGGCCCCTCGCGCCGGGCGCTGCGCACATGCACACACACACACACACACACATCCACCCCTACTGAGATCAGGGCCCCTCGCGCCGGGTGCTGCGCACATGCACACACACACACACACACACACACACACCCCGACCGAGATCAGGGCCCCTCGCGCCGGGTGCTGCACACATGCACACACACACACACACACACACACCCCGACCGAGATCAGGGCCCCTCACGCCGGGTGCTGCGTACATGCACACACACACACACACACACACACACACCCCGACCGAGATCAGGGCCCCTCGCGCCGGGCGCTGCACACATGCACACACACACACACACACACACACCCCGACCGAGATCAGGGCCCCTCACGCCGGGTGCTGCGTACATGCACACACACACACACACACACACACACACACCCCGACCGAGATCAGGGCCCCTCACGCCGGGTGCTGCGTACATGCACACACACACACACACACACACACCCCGACCGAGATCAGGGCCCCTCACGCCGGGTGCTGCACACATGCACACACACACACACACACACACACACACACACCCCGACCGAGATCAGGGCCCCTCGCGCCGGGCGCTGCACACACACACACACACCCCGACCAAGATCAGGGCCCCTCACGCCGGGTGCTGCACACATGCACACGCACACGCACACACACCCACCCCTACTGAGATCAGGGCCCCTCGCGCCGGGTGCTGCGCACACGTGCACACACACACACACACACACACACACCCCGACCGAGATCAGGGCCCCTCACGCCGGGTGCTGCACACATGCACACACACAAACGCACGCACACACACCCCGACTGAGATCAGGGCCCCTCGCGCCGGGTGCTGCGCACATGCATGCACACACACACACACCCCAACTGAGATCAGGGCCCCTCGCGCCGGGTGCTGCGCACACACACACAAACGCACGCACACCCCGACCAAGATCAGGGCCCCTCGCGCCGGGTGCTGCACACATGCGCGCGCGCACACACACACACACCCACCCCGACTGAGATCAGGGCCCCTCACGCCGGGTGCTGCGTACATGCACACACACATACACACACACACACACCCCCCGACTGAGATCAGGGCCCCTCACGCCGGGTGCTGCGTACATGCACACACACACACATACACACACACACACACACCCACCCCGACTGAGATCAGGGCCCCTCACGCCGGGTGCTGCGTACATGCACACACACATACACACACACACACACCCCCCGACCGAGATCAGGGCCCCTCGCGCCGGGCGCTGCGCACACGCGCACACACACACACACACACACACACACCCCCCAACTGAGATCAGGGCCCCTCGCGCCGGGTGCTGCGCACACACACACAAACGCACGCACACCCCGACCAAGATCAGGGCCCCTCGCGCCGGGTGCTGCACACATGCGCGCGCGCACACACACACACACACCCACCCCGACTGAGATCAGGGCCCCTCACGCCGGGTGCTGCGTACATGCACACACACATACACACACACACACACCCCCCGACTGAGATCAGGGCCCCTCACGCCGGGTGCTGCGTACATGCACACACACACACATACACACACACACACACACCCACCCCGACTGAGATCAGGGCCCCTCACGCCGGGTGCTGCGTACATGCACACACACATACACACACACACACACCCCCCGACTGAGATCAGGGCCCCTCACGCTGGGTGCTGCGTACATGCACACACACATACACACACACACACACACACACCGACCGAGATCAGGGCCCCTCGCGCCGGGTGCTGCACACATGCACACACACAAACGCACGCACACACACCCCGACTGAGATCAGGGCCCCTCGCGCCCGGTGCTGCGCACATGCATGCACACACACACACACACACACACACCGACCGAGATCAGGGCCCCTCGCGCCGGGTGCTGCACACACACACAAACGCACGCACACACCGACCGAGATCAGGGCCCCTGGCGCCGGGCGCTGCACACATGCACACACACACACACACACACGCACGCACACCCCGACCGAGATCAGGGCCCCTCGCGCCGGGTGCTGCACACATGCACACACACACACACACACACACCCCGACCGAGATCAGGGCCCCTCGCGCCGGGTGCTGCACACACACACAAACGCACGCACACACCGACCGAGATCAGGGCCCCTGGCGCCGGGCGCTGCACACATGCACACACACACACACACGCACGCACACCCCGACCGAGATCAGGGCCCCTCGCGCCGGGTGCTGCACACATGCACACACACACACACCCCGACCGAGATCAGGGCCCCTCACACCAGGCGCTGCTCACACACAAACCCCAAAGGAGACTGGGGCCCCCTCACTGCACCTGAACCTACTCAACGGCCGGATTCCTCCTCTCTGTTCCCCCGACAGAGCCGGGCCGCCCAGCCTGTGCTCAGCAGCTGCCCCAGAGTCGGCGCTTGCACCCGGCTCCCCCCGCCCTAGCTACTCGGCCACCCTTCCTCCCAAGCGAGGCTCAGAGCCATCGCTGCAAGGTTCACACCCGGGCTCCGGCCCCCCACCCACTCAGTTCCCGCGGGCAGCCTACCCCCGCGGCAGCCGGCCACGCCACACGAGACCGGCAGATACAGCTGCAGAGGCCTGGCTCCCTCCCTGGGCGGCCAGCTTTGGGCGCCGCTACGGAAGCGACAGGAAATGGGTTTGCAGAAAGGGTTGAGGCAGTGACGGTGAGAGCACAGAGCGCACGGAGGGCGGGAACCCCACCCCTGAACCCCAACCTGCCGCCTTCGGCTCCCCACAGCACGGGGGCCCTGCCCGTGCACGCGGGGGGCGGCTGCGGGCAGCACCTTGCACGACGGAGCCCAGCTGGGGCACGGTTTCTCTTTCTCCGTGCGTTTGCAGTGCCTGGCAGGCGGTGATCCCAGGTGGAGAGGGACCCAGCCTGCCATTCAGCATGGCCCCAGAAGCACAGCAATGGGAGGGCCTTAAGAGGGAAACTGAGGCAGCCTCCCAAGTGAGGCTTGAACTCATAGCTCCCCCCAGCCTGCCCTGGCAACAAAGGCCCACCAGTATCTTAGACTCGCACCCACCTGACGCAGGGCCCAGGAGCCTGGCCCCGGCCTGGGAGGCCAGGCAGCAGATGGAAGCAGAGGAGCGTGCGGGACACACACTCAGGTGGGGTGGCTCACACCCCAATTTCAGAGCGAGACGGCCTGGAGGGGGGAGAGTCGCCGCTCCAGACGGACCCGTTTGGCTACTGGCCGCTCTCAGCTCCCAGCATGCAGATGGAGGTGGTGCGCGCGCTGGGCCGGGGCCTGTGCTACTCTGTCCAGCACCTAGCGCATCTCAGCCCCTGCCTGCTGAATGAAAGGGGATTAATGACGAGGGCCCTGACCGGAGCAAGAGACCCCCTAAGAGATCCCCCTGCCCCTCTGAGCCAAGCAGCCTCCGCCAACGCGCCCTCGAACTTTTCCCATCCACATGCAGAATAAATTCAGTGCCTGCCCGGAGACACACGCAGGCGCGCACCACCCCTAGAAACAGGGCTGCTGGCTGGGGGCGCTCTGCTAATCAGCCGGGCAGGATTTGAATCTCTCCTGGGTGGCTGCCCAAGCACCCAGCTTACAGGGCACCCTGCTTCCAGGCCTGGGGCCGGATGGGAGCTGGTGCCCCCAAGAAGGTGAAGGCCCTGAGCCCCATTCTCTGCACCGTGACACCCTGGTTGGAGCCCCCCACTCGCGACAGACGCTGCTGCCCAGTCATGGAGCCTGGGCCAAGAACCAGGGCAGACGGGGGGGGGGGGGCTCTCAGCCCCCTACACCCCCTGCCAAGGCCAAGACAGTGGAGCTCCAGTGCCGCCTCCCCCTTTGCCCCGCAGGGCCTGCTTGGCAGGAAAGAAACTGAGGCACAGAGAAGTAACATGACGTGCCCCTCCCCTCGGAAGTGGCCAGGCGGGGGGAGAAAGGAGGCGACCTGGTTCCTAGCTCCCCCTGGCACGCTACCCATGCCCCCCCCCCACTCTACCCCCTGCCCCTCCCTCCAGGCCCCCCACAACATCCACTGCCCCCCGCCTTCTACCCCTCCCCCCGCCCCCCCCACAACATCCACTGCCCCCCCGCCTTCTACCCCTCCCCCCCACAACATCCACTGCCCCCCTTCTACCCCTCCCCCCGCCCCCCACAACATCCACTGCCCCCCCGCCTTCTACCCCTCCCCCCCACAACATCCACTGCCCCCCCGCCTTCTACCCCTCCCCCCCACAACATCCACTGCCCCCCCGCCTTCTACCCCTCCCCCCGCCCCCCACAACATCCACTGCCCCCCCGCCTTCTACCCCTCCCCCCCACAACATCCACTGCCCCCCCCGCCTTCTACCCCTCCCCCCGCCCCCCCCACAACATCCACTGCCCCCCCCGCCTTCTACCCCTCCCCCCGCCCCCCCACAACATCCACTGCCCCCCCGCCTTCTACCCCTCCCCCCGCCCCCCCACAACATCCACTGCCCCCCCCGCCTTCTACCCCCTCCCCCCGCCCCCCCACAACATCCACTGCCCCCCGCCTTCTACCCCTCCCCCCGCCCCCCGCCCCCCACAACATCCACTGCCCCCCCGCCTTCTACCCCTCCCCCCGCCCCCCCACAACATCCACTGCCCCCCCCCGCCTTCTACCCCCTCCCCCCGCCCCCCCACAACATCCACTGCCCCCCGCCTTCTACCCCTCCCCCCTCCCCCCGCCCCCCACAACATCCACTGCCCCCCGCCTTCTACCCCTCCCCCCTCCCCCCGCCCCCCACAACATCCACTGCCCCCCGCCTTCTACCCCTCCCCCCCACAACATCCACTGCCCCCCGCCTTCTACCCCTCCCCCCGCCCCCCACAACATCCACTGCCCCCCCCGCCTTCTACCCCTCCCCCCGCCCCCCCACAACATCCACTGCCCCCCCCGCCTTCTACTCCTCCCCCCGCCCCCCCACAACATCCACTGCCCCTCCGCCTTCTACCCCTCCCCCCGCCCCCCCACAACATCCACTGCCCCTCCGCCTTCTACCCCTCCCCCCCACAACATCCACTGCCCCCCGCCTTCTACCCCTCTCCCCTCCCCCCGCCCCCCACAACATCCACTGCCCCCCGCCTTCTACCCCTCCCCCCTCCCCCCGCCCCCCACAACATCCACTGCCCCCCCCGCCTTCTACCCCTCCCCCCCACAACATCCACTGCCCCCCGCCTTCTACCCCGCCCCCCCACAACATCCACTGCCCCCCCGCCTTCTACCCCTCCCCCCGCCCCCCCACAACATCCACTGCCCCCCCCGCCTTCTACCCCTCCCCCCGCCCCCCCACAACATCCACTGCCCCCCCGCCTTCTACCCCTCCCCCCGCCCCCCCACAACATCCACTGCCCCCCCCGCCTTCTACCCCTCCCCCCGCCCCCCCACAACATCCACTGCCCCTCCCCCCGCCACCCCCCAGGGAAGGAGCCAGGCGCCCAGAGCGGGAGCCCCGCCCCCGCCGAGCCCAGGGGGGCGGGGCGTGTCCCGGGGGGCGGGGCCCATGGGAGGCTGCCTGGCCCGAGGCCGCGGTGCTCCCCGCGGGGGGGGGGGGGCAATATGGCGGCTACCGAGAGACGCAGCTTACCGGGCCCCCCCGGGTCTCCAGGCACCGCCGCGATCCCACAATGCCCCGCGCCCGGAGCAGCGGGCCGCTCTCTGCCAGCGCCGCCCCGTCTCGCTGCCAGCCCCACCCCCTCTGCGGGGGCCGAGCGCATGCGCCGAGCGCGGGCCTTGCCTCCTCCCTCGGCAGGCGGAGGGTAGGTGGGAGGGTCGCGCGCGCGAGAGTTCGAAGCCCCGCCTTCCCAGGGCCGCGCATGCCCAGAACCTTCGAGCGCCTGTTTCCCGGGGGACGATGGGCGTTGCGCACGCGCTCCACTCTTACGCTTCAGCCCTGAGCTGAGCTGCGCATGCGCAAAAAAAATCAGCGCTCGCCTTTCAGGGGCAGCTACGTACGCATAGGTGTTTCATTACGTTGCCTCGGAATACACACGCCCCTAGTTCCTCAACGCCCCGTCTGCGCATGCGCCCAGCAGACGGGGGGGGTTACCTTTATGTACGCATGCGCCCAGACATACCCAACTCTCGCGCCTCCTGCGTTTATTCCCGCCTAGAGCAAAGGCATGGCGCATGCGCAGAATTCTGTGGTTCCTCAGAAATAGACGTAACTACGTAATTAACTGAGACTGGGTGTGACATCATCAGGCTCCACAGTATGACATCATCGCCGACCCAATCACTGCCCAGGTGTGACGTCATCACCCTGCTCCACGTCATCAGCCACCTCCCACCTGACATCAGCACTTTGACATCATAGCTGTGACCTCATCCTCAGAGCCCCTCTGACCTCACTGTGTGACATCACTGCAATGAGTCATACAGGGGGACAGCATTCTGCCATGGGGACCCCGCCCCACACAGTGACATCATCAACCACTGTGACATCATCGCTCTGCATTGTGACATCATCAGCCGACCTGGGGCCTCAGGGCACCCACATTCTCCACAAGCACCGGGCTGAGAGCACCGGACAGCCCCATAGTGAGGCACATCCCCTTGTCATCAAGCCTCCACTCCGCGCCCCATTTCACCATCCCCACCCCCCTGCCTCGGGCTCAGCTCCCCCCCAAACCTCGTACTGTTCCGCAGAAGACAGAATAGGGGCCACCCAATGCAAAACCTTTATTAGAGAACCATTAGCAACAAGAACATAGGAACAGGCAGAGTGGGAGGGGCTGTTGGGGACCCCATGCTGCACCCACCTTAGCTCAGCCCCCGCCCTGCCCCTTGGACCTGCCAACACAGGGGGCATGTGTCAGCACTGGGCACAGCATCTACCCTCTGGGCTCCCCTGCTAGACAGCACCCCATGCCCCCAGGCAGGTCCAGATCACCGCCTGCGGCCCCCTGGAAACCTATGCCTCATTCCCCCAGCAGTTAGCCAGTCCCCTGCCCTGGTGGTGCCAGAGAACACACCGACCTGCAGGGCAGGCACGAGGGGGGGGCCATGGGCATACACCAATCCAGGGGAGTGGACACAAGGGCCAGTCACCAATCTGAGGGGGACGGGATGCTGTGGGCAGTCACCACTCCAGGGGGAACTCCAGACCCAGTCACTGATCCTCAGGAGCACAGGAGGGGCTGTGGGGTGTCACTGATCCAGGCCAGTCACCGATCCCAGGCGGCACTGGGGTGCCATGGGCAGTCACCGATCCATGCTGCTGTCCTCGGGAGGCGTCTGGAAGCAGACGCGCTGGAGACGCTCACAGAATTCCAACTCCTCCTGGAGAGGTGGGGGGCAAAAGGCACAGGTGTGAGCAGAGCCGGCTCTCCCTACCCCACTTGTGTGGGGCCAGAGGGCAGCAGAGAGGCTGTTAGGCCACCCCACGCCCAGCAAGGTAGGACAGATCCCAAGCTGAGCAGGGTTTGGGTGGGTCGTAGCATGGATGGGAGACCTAGAGGGGGTGTTGAGGGGCGGGGGCTCAGCAGGGTGTGTTCTCCTCAGCCGGGCACTTCTGGTGCAGGCACTAGGGGGCACAGTGCTGCAGGCTCCAGGAGACCCAGTCCTGACACTGCTGTGGGGAAGTTCACCACAGTCCAGTTGGAATCCCGCTTGGGAAGGAACCTCAGGGGAGGTGGGAGCAGACATGGTGGGGAGCGGTAAGTGTGAGAACCCGTCTGTCCCCCACCTAGGCAACGGGCCATTAGCCGTGAGATCTACTGACAGCGTGGAGTTAGGGCAGGGCTGGCTCAGTGCCGGGGAGGTTCTGGGCCACTGGGCTGCAGTAAACCTGCAAATGCAGGGCAGCACCCCCAGTGCAAGGCAAGGGGCACAAGGCACAGCTGGAGGGGGGAGATGGAGGTTGGTGCCCCATAGCACCAGGCAGGGGGAACGAGGCATAGCTACTGGGGATGGGCAGAGAGCAGTGCACCCTAGCGCACAGCTAGGGAGATGGGGTGCGGCTTGGAGAAACGGGCAGCACCCAGTGCTGGGGGAGGGGACAGGGCAAGGTCGGGGGGCTAGAGGAGGGTGCCCCGGGACAACACACGAGTGGCTCTGATCCAGCAGAGCCCCTCCCCCTACCTGGAACTCCTCCTGCTGCTGCAGCAGCTGGCAGCGCTCCTTCAGCAGCTCCTCCAGCGCCAGCTGGGGCTCCCGGCACTCCCGCACCCCCTGGGGGAAGTCTGTCACCAGGCTGGGCAGGGCACAGAGCGGGGGAGGTGTTACTTAGCACAGACCAAGCCCAACGCCCCCATCGTTCCCACTGGCTCCCGGCCCCCTCCAGGCCCCCGGCTCTAGCCACTAGAGCCCACGCGCCACCCTGGGCTGGGGAGAGAACCCGGGCCTCCGAGCTCCTCACCCCCATTCCTATCTCACCTGCAGAGGGCCCCCAAAACATGCTCATGGAAGGGGCTGTGCTCGGAGCGGATCAGAGCCACCAGCTGTTGCACCATGCCCATGGAGCACAGGGTCTCTGGAGAGGGAAGCAGTGATTCAGGGAAATGAAGCATGGAGGGAAGGGGAAGACAAAGGATGACATCCCCTCCCCCCCCCCCCCCCCCCCCCGCTAGGTTGAGTGAGAGATGGGGAAGGCTGGTGGGCAGCAGGTGGCAGGCAGCCAGGGATGGGTAGGAGGAGAGGGCAGTCCTCAATTGGGCAGAAGCAGCAGTGCCGTGGGGGTGGAGGCTAGGGCCATGGAGGGCAGTGCCCGGATGGGGCGGGGCCGCATGGGGGGCAGGAGGCCACACCTGGCCAAGTGGATGGGGCAGGATGGGGGGAAGGGGGGGCCAAGCCCGGCCAGGTTTACGGGGCCAGCCAGGCCCCTGGCCAGGCAGACAAGGTCCCTCACCTTTGTGCTCCGGATTGTCCAAGAGCAAGTTCTGCAGCAGGAAGGCGGATTTCACCTTGAGCTTCTGCACGGGGCTCTGCATGGCTCGCATGAGCACTGAGAAGCCGTCCAGGCGCAGGAACTGCTGTAGGCCCCCCTCCTGGGCGCGCACCAGGCCTGACGCCGAGGAGAAGGGCAGAAAGAGCCTCACCCAGAGCAACATGCATGCTCCTCCCCGCGCTGCAACACCGCTCCCAGCCTCCAGGGGCAGAGGCGAGCAAGGCTCCACCCTGGCCCCTCTGCTACCACAGGGCCAATGCTCTCTATGGCTGTGGCGCTGGCGCCCCCTGGAGGGGAAAGGGCCCCATTCTCACCCCTTTCTGGGGGGCATCCCCTAGAAGGGGCAGGCCCAGCACCCCACACCTCCCCCGCCCCCGGACCAGATGAGAGCCAAAGCCCCGTAGAGTGGCCAGGCCCCGGGCTCCATCCCCACCCCAGACTGGCCAGGAGCCGGCGCCCCTGCAGGACTCACAGGAGATGGCGAAGAGCGCTTTGACGCGCACCAGGTCGGCCCCGTCGTGGTCCAGAAGCCGCAGCAGCTTGCGCATGCAGCCCAGCGCCAGCGCCTGCTCCTGCACCTTGGGCACATTCTGGGCGCAGGTGCCTACCAGGTGGGCCGCACGCCAGCGCAGGTCCGGGACAGGGTGCTCCAGGTAGCGATGAGCCAGCAGCCGCATTCCATCCAGCTTGCAGAAATCTGGGAGGGGGAAGAGGGGGCGTGACGGCAGGTGTCACGGAGTCCCCCCCACCCAAGGGAGGGTCCTTCTGCTGCCCCACATCTCCCTCCCCAGCACACACAGACTCTGGTGTCATATAGGGTTCTCAGGCAGTGCTGGCGGGGCACCCCTTATGCCAGGCCCACCTTATTGGGGTCACCCTCACCTAGCTCTGCCCCCATCTTCGGAGGTTTGGGTCCCTTCCAGAGACACCCTGATATGAGGGGACCCCATCTCAGAGACCAGCCTGCCTTGGGGACAGGCCCCCCAGAACCTCCAATTGCCTTCCCCCCAAAGCCACAGCAATCCTCCCCCTTCTCAGGCCACAGGCACCCCCCCCATTCCAGCTCCCTCCAGTCCTGCCCCGAGTGCCCCTCTCCTGCTCCAAGTACCCCCCAGAATCTGCCCTGCTCTGAGAACCCCCCCGCCCCCGTACCTGCGGCGTTGTCCAGGTTCTCACACAGCTCAGCCAGCAGCTCCAGCGCACTGGCCTGGCGCGAGGGGTCGCCCTCAGCTGGCTCCGAGGACTCGCCACCGTCCCCGCCCGGGGACATGGCCTCCAGCACCCGCAGACATTCCTTCATCTGCTCCACCTCCTCCAGCTGCCCCCTGAACGCCTGAGCCATGGCCTCCTGCAACCACTGCCGCCGCTGGGAGCGGGCAGAGAGGGGGTCAGCGCCCGGCCCCAACCCAAACCTCCCGAAGCCAGAGGCAGAACCCAGGAAGTCTGGCTCCAGCCCCTGCTACTCTAACCACCAGGCCTCACTGCGCTCCCACAGCCGGGGAGAAACCCAGAAACCCCCGTCCTCTGCTCTAACCACTAGCCCCCACCCCGCTCCCAGAAGCAGGAGAGGAGTCAGGGGTCCTGGCGGCCACACAGCACAGCCGGGCACCTCGTCAGACATGGGCTCCAACTGGCTGGGCTCGTTGCCGGCGGTGATGGCCATCTGCAGCAGCCCCTGCAGGTTCCGCGGGTGCTCGCGTGGCGGCTGGTTCCCCCCGGCGCCCCCTTCGGCCATGGCTGGGGCGGTGCAGGGCCAGAGACCAGGCCCCCTGCAGAGAAAGGCGCAGACAACAGGAGTCAGCAGCGGAGCTGGGGAGAGAACCCAGAAGAGGCCAGCAGCCTCCCCTCCAGCCTACTCACTAGACCCCACTCCCCTCCCAGAGCCAAAGGGAGCCCTGGCGCCCGGCTGTAACCCCAAAGCTGCGCCTTCCTCACCTAGGTCTGGGCGTCCTGGCGTTATCAGATGCGGTGTCCGCGCACGGGGGGAGGGGCGGGGGTATCACCGATCTCCGGCTCCCACCGCTGACACCAAGAGAGGGGTCGCTGGGCGGAGGCAAAGAACCTAGATCAGCAGGCGGGGGGGGGGGGGGGGTCAGCCAGGCTGAGAGTCACAGGGTATGGAGGGTGGCGGGGGATGGTGCTCTCAGCTTCCCTCCCATCCCCCATTCAACAGCTCCCAAAGCAGACACACCCCCCTTCCTGGGGCGTAGGGGGTCACTCGCGGCTCTCCCCCAGCCACCCCTCCTCCCACTGCCCCCCAACACCCCGCCCCACCCCCCTCCAGTCACTGCCCCTCCCCCCACTGCTCTCTGCCCCTCCCCCCACTGCTCTCTGCCCCCGACACCCCTCCATTCACTGCCCCTCCCCCACTGCCCTCTGCCCCAACACCCCGCCCCATCCCCCTCCATTCACTGCCCCTCCCCCACTGCCTCTGCCCCCAACACCCCGCCCCATCCCCCTCCATTCACTGCCCCTCCCCCACTGCCCTCTGCCCCAACACCCCGCCCCATCCCCCTCCAGTCACTGCCCCTCCCCCCACTGCCTCTGCCCCCGACACCCCGCCCCCTCCCCCTCCATTCACTGCCCCTCCCCCACTGCCCTCTGCCCCAACACCCCGCCCCATCCCCCTCCATTCACTGCCCCTCCCCCACTGCCCTCTGCCCCAACACCCCGCCCCATCCCCCTCCAGTCACTGCCCCTCCCCCCACTGCCTCTGCCCCCGACACCCCGCCCCCTCCCCCTCCATTCACTGCCCCTCCCCCACTGCCCTCTGCCCCAACACCCCGCCCCATCCCCCTCCAGTCACTGCCCCTCCCCCCACTGCCTCTGCCCCCGACACCCCGCCCCCTCCCCCTCCATTCACTGCCCCTCCCCCACTGCCTCTGCCCCCGACACCCCGCCCCTCCCCCTCCAGTCACTGCCCCTCCCCCACTGCCTCTGCCCCCGACACCCCGCCCCTCCCCCGCTCTCACCCCCTACCGCGCCCCGCGCTCCCACTCCCAGCCCTGGGCGCCGCCATCTTGGCCGGACGTGACGTTTCAGCCAAAAAGGGGGCGGGGCAGCGAGGGTGGGACGCGGGCGGGGCGACCCCTGCTGGCGGGAGCGGAGAGCTGGGCGGGAGGGGGCGGGGCCTGGGGGCTGGGGGCGGGGCGCTGGGGGGGGGGCTGCGGGGCCCCTCTGGGGGTGTGGGAAGGACATTTCTGTCCTAAGTCGCTACGCCCTGGGCCTGCCTCGGTTTCCCCCGACTCCGCGTGGCTGCCTGGGGATGGGGGAGGGTCACAGCGGCGGGGGGAGCTGGAGCCCTGGGGGGCCGGGGCCACCTGGGGCGCAGTGAATGGGACACAAAAGGCCCCAGAACAACTGGAGGCTCCGGAGGGACAAGGGGGCAACCCAGGGACAATTCACCCCCAAGCGGGGGCTCTCCGCTCTGCAGGGGGCAAGGGGCCAGGGCAAGACCTGGCCAGTGGGGAGACAGGAGGGCGGACAGAGACGCCGGGATGGGGCCTGTGACCCCCAGGATGTCATGAGCTCCCCCAGGCATCTGGCTCGGCCGGCCCCACTGAGCAGAGCAGGGGGGCAGATGCCCAGGGCTCAGGCTTGGAGGCGGGCAGGCTGCAGGGCCCGGCCCCGATGGGAGAGGGTGGGGTCTGGCGCACCAGTTTTCAAGGGGCTGTTTAAAAGCCAATGCACAGCCCTGGTCCTGGTCAGGGAGATGGTGGGGGCGGGATTGGGCAGGGGAGAACTGGGAGGGCTGGTTTGGTGGAGGGATGGGGACGGGGGTACAGGGCAGGGAGAACGGATAGGCTGTGGGAGGGTGAATGGGGGGATGCAGTGGGGTTGGATTGGGCAGCAGGGGGCTGGGGTTGCGGGGGGGGGGGATATTTGGCAGGGGATCCAGGGGAGGTTTGCTGGGGGGAGGGTTCAGGCGGCTGTGGGGGACCTAGGGGGAGGAGCAAGGCAGCGACTCATCCCCCACCCCCCACAGTGGAACAAAGCCACCTGCTAAGGCAATTTCAGCCTGAGGTTTGAAAGCCGCTCCTCCCCCCCCCCACTTTCCAAACTCCAGCTGGGTCCCTCCCCTCCCCGGCACCTCCCAGAGCCAGCACTGGCCCCAGCCTGGTGTTGGAAACAATCGGGGTCATGACGCCGATCCCCAGTGCCAGCCTGACGTGGCACAGAGGTTAGGAAGTGAGGGGCCTGGAGCTGGAGAAAGATGGAGGCCAAGGAGGTCCGGGTTTGGGGGGGCCAGGATGGCTCCTGGATCTTGGCTCCCAGGGGTAAAGGGAAAGTTTGTGGCCGGCGCGGCTGGGCTGGAAGGAATCGGGGGCCGAGGTGGAACCGAAGCTGCCTGTGTCTGACAAGAGCCTGAGCCGGCCGGTCCTGGGGGGGGGGGAGGGTGAACGGCCCGGAGTGTCACAGACACAGATCGAGGGGGGAGACTTGGAGTTTGTGGCTCAGCGCTGGAGCCAAGCTCTGAGGATTCGAGATCGGGAAGAGCCAGCAGGGAGGGGGGCAGGTCCTCCCCCTCCATGAGGGACCAGCCAGGATGCCGGGCTTGATGGGCCCGGCCTCATATGGCCTCTGCCACTAACGGCCAAGCGGGCAGAGCCACGGAGGGGTGGAGGTTCTCCGAGGGAGAATCCAGGGGTCCCCAGGGCACCCCCGCAGCTGAATGGCCTCGCCCCAGATGTGCTGGGAGGGGAGCACATGCCGACTCACACTAAGGGAGTCCTAGAGCGCCCAGATGAGAGCCGGAGCACCCCCTCCCCCATCTATCCCTCCATCCCCACACAGCCCCCCTGTCTCCCCATGCACCCTCCATCTATCCCTCCATCTCCCCCACACCCCTCCCCCTCCCTGTCTCCCCATGCACCCCATCTATCCCTACACAGCCCCCTGTCTCCCCATGTACCCCCATCTATCCCTCCATCCCCACACAGCCCCCCGTCTCCCCATGCACCCTCCATCTATCCCTCCATCTCCCCCAAACCCCTCCCCCTCCCTGTCTCCCCATGCACCCCATCTATCCCTACACAGCCCCCTGTCTCCCCATGTACCCCCATCTATCCCTCATCCCTACACAGCTCCCCGTCTCCCCCCGTACCCCCCCATCTACCCCTTCATTCCCACCCCCCCGTCTCCCCACGCACTCCCATTTATCCCTCCATCCCCACACCTCTCCCCCTCCCTGTCTCCCCACACACCCCCATCTATCCCTCCATCCCCCCACACCCTCCCCCCTCCCTTTCTCCCCACACACCCCATCTATCCCTCCATCCCCCCCACACCCTCCTGCACCCTCCATCTATCCCTCCATCCCCATACAGCCCTCCCCCTCCCTGTCTCCCCATGCACCCCCCATCTAACCCTCCATCCCCACATATCTCACCCTCCCGTCTCCCCATGCACTCCTCCCCAGCTATCTACTTCTTATCTTCTCCCCCTGCCCCGAATCTCCCACACAACCAGAGTTGGCTGTCAGAGCGAGCGGGCCCAGGGGGGTGGGGAATGGGGCCCAGGGCCTTTCCCCTCCAGGGGGCGCTGGCTCCAATCTGCCCCCGGGGTGACCATTGACTGGTTGGCTAGGGTGATGCTGCCTGAATGGGGCTTTGACTCCCCCCCTCAGCCACAGAGGGTCTCATGGGGCGGGTGGGGGATGGGTGGCTGAGAGGTGGGGTTGGGGCAGGGGATGGGGGATGCGGGGGCTATGCTGGGCAGCGCCCAGTGTTGTTCCATATCTGGGGCGGGGTCAGACACATGGACACACACTGTGTGTGTGACTGTCTCTGAGCCGCAGGTCTCACACACACACTGCCACACACACAATCACACCCAGGCAATCAGTCACAGTCCCCTGTGCTCGAATCCGCCCCTCCCCCACAGGTCTCAGGCGCATACACAGTGGCACACACAGAATCACAATACACATGCACAATGGCACACGCGCGCGACAATCACAGCCTCGATTTCACAATTAGCAAGCCATACGAACACAGACTCCGTGAACCGCAACTCAGTCGTTACAACCCCACAGTTACACAACCGCACGTACACAGCCACAATTACCCACACAACAATCACACTCACACAATTTCCAGCCACAGAATCACAGAAACCATCACACATTACCATTACACACTACAATCACAACCACAATCACACAATCGCAATTGCACAACTATCGAGCTATACAATCACACACACAATTACACACACACACCACAACCACACAATGACAGCCATGATCACTGCATTATAGTTATACAATCACAGAGCGAATTACACTTACCATAGTCACAATAATTCACATTCACACAAGTAGTCACATGATCACAGGCTCAATCACCCAGTTACAGCCATACAATCATACAACCATCACACAATCCCAAACGTATACATCTGACAATCAGTCCTAGCCACAACACACTAGTACAGCCATACAATCACAGCCATACACCTACAACAATCACACAATTACAGCCACATGCCCACAACAATCAGGCAATCACAGAACACTCACAGTCACACACACTCCAATTACACAATCTCAGCCATACATACAACAACAATCATACAATCACAGTCACACAACAATCACAGCCACATGCACACAACAATCATGCAATCACAGAGCACTCAGTCACATGCACACAACAATTGCACAATCATAGCCATGCACACAATAATCACACGATCACACTCACGCAGCAATCACACCACCATACTCACACAACAGTCACACTTTCACACAAAAATCACAGCCACACTCACACAACAATCACACACTTTCACACAACAATCATGCAACCACAGTCTCACAATCACAGCCACACACACACAATCACATTTTCATACGACAGTCTCACAACCACAGCCGCATGCACACAACAATCACACACGTTCACATGACAATCACAGCCGCACGCACACAAGCACACATGTTCACACAACAAACATACAACCACACAACAAGCACACACATTCATACGACAATCACAGCCGCACGCACAGAACAAGCACACACGTTCACACAGCAATCATACAACCACGCAGCACTCTCACACGTTCACATGACAATCACAGCCACATGCACCAACAAGCACACACGTTCACTGGACAGTCTCAGAACTACAGCTGCATGCACACAACAATCACACACGTTCACACAACAACCATACAACAACACAACACTCACACACGTTCACAGGACAATCACAGCAGCACGCACACAACAATCATACAACCACACAACACTCACACAGGTTCACAGGACAATCACAGCCGCACGCACACAACAATCATACAACCACACAAACACTCACACACGGTCACACAATCACAGCCGCACACACCGACAAGCACACACGTTCACATGACAATCATTCAACCACACAGCACTCTCACACGACAATCAGACAACCACACAACACTCACGCGTTCACACGACAGACAACCACACAACTCTCACACGTTCACAGGACAATCAGACAACCACACAACACTCTCACACGTTCACACGACAATCAGGCAACCACACAGCACTCTCACACGTTCACACGACAATCAGACAACCACACAACTCTCACACGTTCACAGGACAATCAGACAACCACACAACACTCTCACACGTTCACAGGACAATCAGACAACCACACAGCACTCTCACACGTTCACACGACAATCAGACAACCACACAACTCTCACACGTTCACAGGACAACCAGACAACCACACAACACTCACACGTTCACACAATCACAGCCGCACGCACCGACAAGCACACACGTTCACACGACAATCAGACAACCACAGCCGCACGCACACCCGACAGCCAGTCCCGGCCCCCCCCCCCCCCGCGCGGCGGGCCGGTTCACCCCGCCGCTGGCTGTCACCCGGTGCCCGGATGCTGCGGCGGGGGGCGGGGGAGCGCAGGGACGAGCATCCTCCAGCAGCCGCCGCAGCATCCCCGGCCGAGGGGCGGGCCCCGCACCATGCTGCTCCCCGGGCTCTGAGCCCCCCGCCCCCCGGCCTGCGCCTATTGTTCCCGGCCGGGGAGGGGATCGCGGCGCGGTGGGGGGGGCCCGGCGGCAGACAAAGGGGGCCCGGCCGTCATGTCCGGCGGCAAGGAGCCGGGGGGGCACCCCTCGGGCCCGGCCCCCCAGCACGCCCAGTACGTGGGGCCCTACCGGCTGGAGAAGACGCTGGGCAAAGGCCAGACGGGTGAGTCTGCGGCCCCGGCCCCCCACCCCTGCGGGCCCCGGGCCGGAGCCCCCGCCCCACACCGGGAGGGTGGGCGCCAAGGCGCAGTCCCGCCCCTCCCCCATTCCGTGGGTCAGAGCCCCCACCCCACCCGGGGGGATGGGCCCCAAGGCGCAGTCCCGCTCCTCCCCCCATTCCGTGGGTCAGAGCCCCCACCCCACCCCGGGGGGATGGGCCCCAAGGCGCAGTCCCGCCCCTCCCCCATTCTATGGGTCGGAGCCCCCACCCCAGCCCGGGGGGTTGGGCTCCAAGGCGCAGTCCTGCCCCTCCCCCCATTCCCTGGGTCACAGCCCCTGTCCAGACATGGGGGGGATGGGCCCCAATACACAGTCCGGCCCCTCCCCCCGTTCTCTGGGTAGACCCCTGCCCCACACTGGGAGGTGGGACCCAAGGTGCAGTCCTGCTCCTCCCCCCATTCCCTGGGTCAGAGCCCCCATCCCACACTGGGGGGAGGATGGGCCCCAAGGCACAGTCCTGCTCCTCCCCCCATTCCCTGGATAGAGCCCCCATCCCACACTGGGAGGGCTAGATCCCTGCCCCAGTACCTAGGGTGATGCACCCCAATAAATGTTCCAGCCCCATCCCCCACGTCCTGCTTAGATCCACTGCCCCAGCACCAGGGGGATGGACGCCAGAACTACTTCAGCATAGCTCACCCGCCCAGAGGCCAGGGGGATGGGCGCAGTGTAAAGACTGCTGGTAAAATCCCCCCCCCCCCCCCCGTTCCAGGCTCCCGCCCAGCTGGACCATGCTCCAAGGGATCCCGAGGTGCATGGGCGGCAGGAGGGGGTTTAATATCCCCCATGAGTGGGGCTGGGCGAGTTTGGGGTCAGCAGTGCCAGGGGTGTAGCGGCAGGTGCTGAGGGATTGCGGGGGGGGGGGAGTTCAGTGGAGCTATGGGTTTGGGGGGGTCAGGGCTGTGGAGTCATGGGGTGGAGGTCAACTCAGCTACGGGTCTGGGGGTCAGTAGAGCCAAGATCTTGTCGGGGGGGGGGGCGATGGACTTGTTGGATTTGGGAGAGAGGGAAGTCAGTGCAGCCATGGTGTCGGGGGGGGGTCAGTGAAACCATGGGGGCTGTGGGGGTGTCCCTGGTACTGTGGGGTTTGGGGGTCAGTGCAGCCATGGGGGCTAGGGTGGGGGCTGTACCTTTCCTGGGTAGTGGGGGGTTGGGAATCAGTTTCCCAAGAGCTCTGTGCATGGGGGGGGGCTCAGGAGCAGCCCCAGGAGTGGCGGGGGATCCCCAGCTGGGGGGGGGGGGGCGTCTGTTTGTTTCACTGCTGCTCCTGGGAGCCTGATCAGTTTCACCTCTGGGCATTGGGGCGGGATGGGGGGGGGGCTGGAAGGACCCACTGCAGCCAGCGTAGGGGTGTGAGGGAAGATCCCTGGGCAGAGGACAGGTGTGTGTGTGGGGGGGGATCTCTGTGGGAGGGTGTCTGCTGCAGGGAGCCGAGTAGCAGGGAGACACCCAGCCCGTTACATTCCTCGCCAGCAGCCGGAACCCCCCCCCCCCCGACCGCCTTGTGCCGAGGGGGGGATTAGAAATACCAGGGGTCACTGGGATGTGGGGCAACCCCCCCCCCCGCTCTCATTCCTGGGTCATGCTGGGGGAGGGGGTTATATCTCTGCACCGACCGGTTCAGGGTGGGGGGGGATGGAGCAATTTTTTGCTCCCTGCTTTTGCTGCAGTGCCGGCCTGTGGGAACCGCGGGAGACTGGCGCGGGGGGGGGGGGGGGGGGGGAAGCTCGAGGAAATCCCGCTGGAGGGGGAGGGGAATTGGTGCAAATCTCCCAGCCTTGCTTGGCTCGCACCCCGCCTTTCGGGGGTGCCCAGGGGAGGTGCCGATGTCTGTGGGAGGGGGCAGAGCTGACGCTCGGGGTCTAGCCCCCTGGTGGAGGCAGAAAGCCCCAAAGATGGAGGGAAGCTATTTTAATGCAGTGGGGGGGGGGGATCCGGCCTAGAAACACCCCCCCCCACACACACACACACACTGCTGTGTATTTAAAGTGGCAGGCTGGACAGAGGAACGCTCCATCTGGGCACCTGTTGGGGAAGGGCCCCCTTAGCCCCCTACGTGGGGGGCCTGTCAGATCTTGGCCCCCTACATGGGGGGAGGTCTGTCTCTCTGCCCCCACCCCCGCCAACTGGGGTCCTGCCCCCATGCAGCACACAGTGCGAATCCGCACCAGGGCAGCTGGTTTGTGTAGGGCCTACGGAAATGGGGTTTCTTTACTCCAGGGTGCGGAGCAGGAGGTGCAGGACTGCAGGGCCGGGGCTGTAATCCCAGCTGTGCCTATGGGGGCCGCATCGCTCTCTGACTCGGTTTCCCCTTCTCGCAAACAGGGGCGGTAGCTCCTGCCCGGGGGAGCGATGGAGAGCAGGGAGGGCCGAGGTTAAGGGGGGGTGGGCTGAGAAATCTGCCACTGGCTCCCTGGGAGTCCCTGGGTGAGTCCCTGAATAGCTCCCTGCCTCAGTTTCCCCCGTTCTCCCTCTGTCTAGTTCAATTGTTACTTCTCCGAGGCGGAGGCTGCCTCTAGCTTTGCGTCTGCGCACTGATGGGGCCTGTCTGGGTCAGGGGCTGTACAGTGACAAGGGGGGCGCAATCTGTGGGGACGGAGGAAGGGGGTGGGGAGAAGGTGGGGGGATGGAGGTGGCCAGCCAATGAGGGTCAAACGCTGGAGGAACACAACACCCGGCGAGGGCCAGGTGGGCCCCTGGCCAGACAGACACACGGACCCATGGTGCAGGCTCTCCTGGGACAGGGCTCGTGCCGAGGACGTGGGTTCACTTGGGGTCCTGGCTTGGGGGGGGAGGGGAGCTTCCCCTCCCCCATCCTGACCCACATTGGGCACCACAGACATGGGCCCGGCGGGAGCCTCAGCTGGTGGATCTGTCGCGGGCCCTGCTACCAGCCCGAGGGGAATCTCTCCTGGGGCTCTGTGCTCCTGCCCCTTGGGGGGTTTGGCTCCAGACTCAGGCCGGCCGCCTGGTTTTGTTCCAACCCGCTGATCTCAGACAGCCCGGCCTGGGGACCCGGGACTGCTCCCCGTGTCTCTCTGGCTGCCCCCCGTCCTGCTCCCCCCAGCCCAGGGGGGTTGCGTGGGGCAGTTTGGCTGGGGCTCTGTCCCCCGCTGTGACCCCCGTGGTCCTGCGTCGCCTGCCTGGTGGAAATGGAGCGGATCTCTTGGAGGAACTCCACCGAGCTGCCCGCTAGAAAGAATTGCTCCCCACGTGGGAACCTCGAGCCGGGGATCCGTCCCCCAAACCGTCTCCACTCAGCTAGGCGGCCGGCACTCCTGGTGTCTCTTGTGCTGCGGGAGGGGGGGGGGGGTTCCTCGGTCCCCCCCACCCCGGCTGCGATTGAGCCACGTTCCCCTGAAACCGCAGGATTCCTGCGGCCTCCCCCCGGGCGGCACAGGCACAGGCAGGTGCGGACCCAGACACGCTAACTTGGGGGTGAGGATTGAGAACAGATGTCGAGGGGATCCAAGGGCGTCTCCCTGATTCCGGATGCTGGGCGGGGACGCCAGTTGTTGGAGCGTTTGGGGCCAGGGTGGCGGGCGGAGGGCAGGGCTGGGGTGGAGGGCGGAGGGCAGGGCTGGGAGGGCGGGCGGAGGGCAGGGCTGGGGGGCGGGCGGAGGGGCAGGGCCGGGGTGGCGGGCGGAGGGCAGGGCTGGGGGGGCGGGCGGAGGGCAGGGCCGGGGTGGCGGGCGGAGGGCAGGGCTGGGGGGCGGGCGGAGGGCAGGGCCGGGGTGGCGGGCGGAGGGCAGGGCTGGGGGAGCGGGCGGAGGGCAGGGCTGGGGGGGCGGGCAGAGGGCAGGGCCGGGGTGGCGGGCGGAGGGCGGGGCCGGGGTGGCGGGCAGAGGGCAGGGCTGGGGGAGCGGGCGGAGGGCAGGGCTGGGGGGGCGGGCAGAGGGCAGGGCCGGGGTGGCGGGCGGAGGGCGGGGCCGGGGTGGCGGGCAGAGGGCAGGGCTGGGGGGGCGGGCGGAGGGCAGGGCTGGGGGGGCGTTGGATCATGGAACAGGGGGGGCGGGGGTGGAAAGAGACAGAGTCGGAGGAATTAATTTCTCCCTCCTCCCGGTCAGTTTCATTTTCTGGGACCTGCCTTCCTCCAGGTCGCTGGCCAGCTGCTTTGGGCAGGGCCCGTGTGTCGCCGTGCGTCTGTGCAGCGCCCGCTCTCGGCTGGGGGGGTCCGTGCTGCGCCCGCTCTCGGCTGGGGGGGTCTGTGCAGCGCCCGCTCTCGGCTGGGGGGGGTCTGTGCAGCGCCCGCTCTCAGCTGGGAGGGGGGGTCTGTGCAGCGCCTGCTCTCACCTGGGGGGGGGGGTCTGTGCAGCGCCCGCTCTCAGCTTGGGGGGGGGTCCGTGCAGCACCCGCTCTTGTCTGGGGGGGGGTCTGTGCTGCGCCCGCTCTCGGCTTGGGGGGGGTCTGTGCAGCGTCCGCTCTCGGCTTGGGGGGGTCCGTGCAGCGCCCGCTCTCGGCTGGGGGGGTCTGTGCTGCGCCCGCTCTCGGCTGGGGGGGTCCGTGCAGCGCCCGCTCTCGGCTGGGGGGGATCTGTGCAGCGCCCACTTTCGGCTGGGGGGGGATCTGTGCAGCGCCCGCTCTCGGCTGGGGGGGGGTCTGTGCTGCGCCCGCTCTCGGCTGGGGGGGGTCTGTGCAGCGCCCGCTCTCGGCTGGGGGGGGTCCGTGCAGCGCCCGCTCTCGGCTGGGGGGGATCTGTGCAGCGCCCGCTCTCGGCTGGGGGGGTCTGTGCTGCGCCCGCTCTCGGCTGGGGGGGTCTGTGCTGCGCCCGCTCTCGGCTGGGGGGCTCTGTGCAGCGCCCGCTCTCGGCTGGGGGGGTCCGTGCAGCGCCCGCTCTCGGATGGGGGGGATCTGTGCAGCGCCCGCTCTCGGCTGGGGGGGATCTGTGCAGCGCCCGTTCTCGGCTTGGGGGGGGGGTCCGTGCAGCGCCCGCTCTCGGCTGGGGGGGGGGGGCTCTGTGCAGCGTCCAGCGCAAGAGGAGCCCCGTGCCGCAGCTGGGGGGCGCGCAGGGGGCTCAGTAGGGGCTGGGACCGAGTGGGGTATTGCGTTCGCTTTGTGTGCTCCACGCTAGTTCTGCTGTCCTGGAGTAACCCCGGTGGGTGCCTCAGTTTCCCTGGGCACCGCACCAATAGCAAGAGGGGGATGGGAATGTTGTGGCTGATGCTCTCTGTAGCCTGTGCCTGGGGGGGGCCCTTCTCCCCCCAAGCCGGGCTGTCCTGGCTGCTCCCGGTCTCTGTTCCGCTGTGTTCCTGGGAACCAATAGCCCTTGTTCTCCCTGCCGGCTGGGAGTCCGCTCTGGCTTCAGGTGGGGGTGCCAGGCCTGGGACATCTTGGTGATAGGAGCGCCGTGGGGCAGGGGTGTATGGGATGGCCATGCAGGGCCAGCGGGGGACACTGTGCTGTACGGGGTGTATGTGCCGGGGCCAGCAGGGGGCGCTCTGCTATAGGGGGTGTATGTGCCAGGGCCAGCAGGGGGCGCTGTGCTGTAGGGGGTGTATGTGCCAGGGCCAGCAGGGGGCGCTGTGCTGTAGGGGGTGTATGTGCCAGGGCCAGCAGGGGGCGCTCTGCTATAGGGGGTGTATGTGCCAGGGCCAGCGGGGGGCGCTGTGCTGTAGGGGTTCTATGTGCCAGCACCAGCAGGGGGCACTGTGCTGTAGGGGGGGGTGTATGGGGCAGGGCCAGAGGGGGCATTTGTGCTGGAAGGGGGTTTATAGAACAGGGGCAGAGGGGGTACTGTACTATAGGGGGCTTCTGGGGCAGGGCCAGCCGGGGGTGCTGTGCTGTAGGGGGTTTATGGGGCAGGGCCAGCCGGGGGCGCTGTGCTATAGCGGGACTATGGGGCAGAGTTAGCAGGGGGCACTGTGCCACAGCAGGTCTATGGGGCGCTGCGCTGACCCCTCTCCCCACCCAGGGCTGGTGAAACTGGGCGTTCACTGCATCACGGGGCAGAAAGTGGCCATCAAGATCGTGAATCGGGAGAAGCTGTCGGAGTCGGTGCTGATGAAGGTGAGGAGTGGTGGTGGTGGGCGGGGGGGGGGACTCTGGGGGCACCTGGAGCCCCTCCCCTTCCTGGATCCAGAGTCACCCTCGACCCCCCCCAACCTCCAGGAATGTGTGTGTTGTGGAGGGAGGGCAGCTGAGTTTGGAACGTGGGCTTGGGCGCCCCCACCCTGCTGCCCATCCCACCACCCCTCCCCCGACGCCCTGTGGCTGACTCGGTTTCCCTCCGCAGGTGGAGCGGGAAATCGCCATCCTGAAACTGATCGAGCACCCGCACGTGCTGAAGCTGCACGACGTCTACGAAAACAAGAAATATTTGTAGGTATTTGGAGACGCTCCCTGCCGTCCCCTCCCCCAGCCAGCCCCCCGCCCTGCCCTGCCCTGGGGCCAGTGCCTCTTGAGGTCTGCCCTCCAGGCGCACACCTGGCCCTGCAGCCCAGCAGGGGGTGCTCTGCCCTGCTGGGGGGAGGGGAGCGGGCGGAGTCCTGGGAGCTGTCTTCAGTCCTGGGCCATCCTTGATTGGCCGAGGAGATTGCCAACCGGCCAATCGGAGCCTGCGAGCCTGTGATTTTACTTCTAGAGGTAACTGCTCTGGAATGGGGGGCTCTAGAACCCAGGTCTAGAATGGGGGCGCCCTTCGGGCGACATGCTAGCTCCTCGCAGCAGCGGGCGGGTCTGCGTTCTAGATCGTGGTCCGGGGGAGGGGGCTGTCCCGTCCGTGAGGCTCTAGAGTTTGACTCTAGACTGAGGGCCTCGTGGCCCCGCTTGGCTCCTCTGGAGCGTGGTGTGGCGGGGGGCGCGTTTGCTGTTCCCGCCGGCGGTTCCGGGCTGAGCCCCGCCCTGTGCTTGGGTTCTAGGTCGTAGCTCTAGAACTGGGCTAGGCCGGGGCTTGCCCTGCAGGAGCTAGCCTGGACTACGGTCGGTTCTAGATCCCGGTCCCGGGGCCGGCTGGTTGCTTGGACGCTCTGTTTGGGAGGGCGGCTGTTTGCTTTGCCGAGGGGGGTGCTGCGTTCCCGGAGGGGAGGCTCTAGAACCCACAGGGCTTTGGCTTTCCAGAGCGCACCTGCGTGAGGCAAGTGTGTGGGGGAGAACCGGCTGCCTCTCCCGAGCGGGAGGGTCCAGGACGGGGCTGGGGTTGCCCGGCTGGTCTAGCGGGGGCTGTTGGCTTTGCTGGCAGGTTTGCTCTGCGATCCCCCCCGCCCCCCGAAATACGATGGTCTAGCTCGTGGTTCTAGACTCAGGACCGCCCCGGCGGTTGGGGGTTCTAGACCCTGACTCTGGAACGGGCGTGTTTGTCTAGAACGGGGCTGGGGGGCTCTCAGAGAGACCTGGGAGTGGAACCCGCCCGTTCCAGGGCTCCAGCGAGGGTGCTGTGTGTGTCCGTCCGTCTATGCTGTGTGTGTGTCTGTGTCTGTCTGTCCATGCTATGTGTGCGCGTCTGTCCATGCTGTGTGTGTCCGTCCATCCATCCATGCTCTGTGTGTCCGTCTGGCCGTGCTGTGTGTCCGTCCGTCTATTCGTCCATGCTGTGTGTGTGTGTGTGCGTCCATCAACCCATGCGCTGTGTGTCTGTCCATCCATCCATGCTGTGTCCGTCGTCTGTGCTGTGTGTGTGTGTGTGTGCGTCCATCAATCCATGTGCTGTGTGTCTGTCTGTCTGTCCATTCATGCTGTGTGTTTGTCCATGCCGCGCGTGTCCATGCACTCTGCGTGTGTGTGTCTGTCCATCCATGCTGTGTGTGTGGGTCCATCTGTCTGTGCTCTGTGTGTGTGTGTGTGTGTGTGTGTGTGTGTCTGTCCATGCTGCCTGTGTGTCCATCCTCTATGTGTGTGTGTGTGTGTGTGTGTGTGTGTGTGTGTGATGCCAGGCAGTGACAGCTGGCTCCCCCCGGCCTGCCCACACAAACTGCCTTTGTCCTTGTGGCCTGTGACATAACCGGCTGATGTGACACACGGAGGCAAAGCCTGGCACAGCCCCCCCCAGCGCCCCCCCCTCTGGGGCCACGGACCCCTCCCAGGGCTGGCAGGGGGAGGAGCGGGCGCAGTGGTGTCAGGGGAGAGCTCTGATAGGTCGTGACCTTCCCCCCCATTGCCTCCTCTCCACTTAACCCTCCGCCCCCCTTTTGCCCCCCCCCGGCCTGATCTTACTTCCCCTGCCCCCCCACCCCCTTCCCCCTGAGGCCCTCCCCTCCCCCGCTTCCCCTGCCCCTCCCCCGCCCCCTTGGCCCCGCCCCCCAGGTACCTGGTGCTGGAGCACGTCTCGGGCGGGGAGCTCTTCGACTACCTGGTGAAGAAGGGGCGACTCACCCCCAAAGAGGCTCGCAAGTTCTTCCGGCAGATCGTCTCCGCCCTGGACTTCTGCCACAGCTACTCCATCTGGTGAGACCCCCCGCGGCTCGGAGCCCCCCCCCCCCCGGCTCGGGGCGCTTTCCTTGCTGGCAGCGGTCGTAGGGCTTTTATCTCCTTCCCTCACTGAGAGGGCAGGGGCATGGCCAGGGTCTCATCTCAGCCCCCTGCGTTCAATCCGGAGTCACCCCCGAGTCCAGTGGAGAGAGGGTTCCGATCTCAGCCCCTTGTGATCAATCCGGAGTCGCTCCTGTTCGCCCTGGGCAGGGCTGGTTCCGATCTCAGCCCCTTGTGATCAATCCGGAGTCACTCCTGTTCGCCCTGGGCAGGGCTGGTTCCCATCTCAGCCCCTTGTGATCAATCCGGAGTCGCTCCTGTTCGCCCTGGGCAGGGCTGGTTCCGATCTCAGCCCCGTGGGTTCAATCCGGAGTCGCTCCTGTTCGCCCTGGGCAGGGCTGGTTCCGATCTCAGCCCCTTGTGATCAATCCGGAGTCGCTCCTGTTTGCCCTGGGCAGGGCTGGTTCCGATCTCAGCCCCGTGGGTTCAATCCGGAGTCACTCCTGTTTGCCCTGGGGCAGGGCTGGTTCCGATCTCAGCCCCTTGTGATCAATCTGGAGTCACTCCTGTTCGCCCTGGGCAGGGCTGGTTCCGATCTCAGCCCCGTGGGTTCAATCCGGGTCGCTCCTGTTCGCCCTGGGGCAGGGCTGGTTCTGATCGCAGCCCCGTGGGTTCAATCCGGAGTCGCTCCTGTTCGCCCTGGGCAGGGCTGGTTCCGATCTCAGCCCCGTGGGTTCAATCCGGGTCGCTCCTGTTCGCCCTGGGGCAGGGCTGGTTCCGATCTCAGCCCCTTGTGATCAATCCGCAGTCGCTCCTGTTCGCCCTGGGCAGGGCTGGTTCTGATCGCAGCCCCGTGGGTTCAATCCGGAGTCGCTCCTGTTCGCCCTGGGCAGGGCTGGTTCCGATCTCAGCCCCGTGGGTTCAATCCGGGTCGCTCCTGTTCGCCCTGGGCAGGGCTGGTTCCGATCTCAGCCCCATGGGTTCACTCCGGAGTCGCTCCTGTTCGCCCTGGGGCAGGGCTGGTTCCGATCTCAGCCCCGTGGGTTCACTCCGGAGTCGCTCCTGTTGGCCCTGGGCAGGGCTGGTTCCGATCTCAGCCCCGTGGGTTCAATCCGGAGTCGCTCCTGTTCGCCCTGGGGCAGGGCTGGTTCCGATCTCAGCCCCTTGTGATCAATCCGGAGTCGCTCCTGTTCGCCCTGGGGCAGGGCTGGTTCCGATCCCAGCCCCTTGTGATCAATCCGGAGTCGCTCCTGTTCGCCCTGGGCAGGGCTGTTTCCGATCTCAGCCCCTTGTGATCAATCCGGAGTCGCTCCTGTTCGCCCTGGGCAGGGCTGGTTCTGATCTCAGCCCCTTGTGATCAATCCGGAGTCGCTCCTGTTCACCCTGGGGCAGGGCTGGTTCCGATCTCAGCCCCTTGTGATCAATCCGGAGTCGCTCCTGTTGGCCCTGGGCAGGGCTGGTTCTGATCTCAGCCCCTTGTGATCAATCCGGAGTGGCTCCTGTTCGCCCTGGGCAGGGCTGGTTCCGATCTCAGCCCCGTGGGTTCACTCCGGAGTCGCTCCTGTTCGCCCTGGGCAGGGCTGGTTCCGATCTCATCCCCGTGGGTTCAATCCGGGTCGCTCCTGTTCGCCCCGGGGCAGGGCTGGTTCCGATCTCAGCCCCTTGTGATCAATCCGGAGTCGCTCCTGTTCGCCCTGGGCAGGGCTGGTTCTGATCGCAGCCCCGTGGGTTCAATCCGGAGTCGCTCCTGTTGGCCCTGGGCAGGGCTGGTTCCGATCTCAGCCCCTTGTGATCAATCCGGAGTCGCTCCTGTTTGCCCTGGGCAGGGCTGGTTCCGATCTCAGCCCCTTGTGATCAATCCGGAGTGGCTCCTGTTCGCCCTGGGCAGGGCTGGTTCCGATCTCAGCCCCGTGGGTTCACTGCGGAGTCGCTCCTGTTCGCCCTGGGCAGGGCTGGTTCCGATCGCAGCCCCCCTGGGTTTCTAACCCCCCTCCCCTCCCCCACATTGCAGCCACCGGGACCTGAAGCCGGAAAACCTGCTGCTGGACGAGAAGAACAACATCCGCATCGCGGACTTCGGGATGGCGTCCCTGCAGGTCGGGGCCAGCCTGCTGGAGACCAGCTGTGGGTGAGCCCCGCGGGGTGGGGGGCCGGCGGGGCCGGGGGCCGAGAGCCACAGGGACCCGGGGGTCTGGCCAGCAGGGAGCAGGGACTGCCGGGGGCGCTGTCTCCCGCAGAGCCCCCATCCCTGCCCCGGCTGGGGGTGGGGTGTCTCTGGGGGGGTGGGGCGGGGGGTCCGGGCCTGTGTGACTCAGCCGCCCCCCTCGGGACTGAGCCTCCTTTTCACTCCGTCTCTCCCTCTGTCTGTCTGTCTGTCTCTCTCTCTCTTGCTCCCCCCATTGCTGGCCCCCCAGCTCTCCCCACTATGCATGTCCCGAGGTGATCAAGGTAAGTCCATGGAGTCCCGTCCCTCTCCCTGCCCCACACGCCAGCCCCACGGCCCAGTGGCCCCCATATCCTGCCCCCTCTGTGCCCCACACACCAGCCCCACGGCCCATTGGCCCCCATATCCTGCCCCCTCCATGCCCCACATGCCAAAACCCATGGCCCATTGGCCCCCCATCCTGCCCCATGGCCCATTGGCCCGCATATCCTGCCCCCTCCCTGCCCCAAACGCCAGCCCCACGGCCCATTGGCCCCCATATCCTGCCTCCTCCCTGCCCCACATGCCAGCCCCATGGCCCTTTGGCCCACATATCCTGCCCCATGCCGGCCCCATGGCCCATCGGCCCCTATACCTGTCCCCTCCCAGCCCCACACATCAGCCCACCTGCCAGCCCCATGGCCCATCATTCCCCGGCCCCCACCCCCTGTTCCACATGTCTGCCCCATGCCCATTGGCCCCATATCCTGCCCACATACCAGCCCCACGGCCCATCAGCCCCCGTATCCCGACCCCTCCCAGCCCCACACACCATTGACCCCGGTGTCCGGCCCCATAGTCCTCGGAATCCCATATCCTGCCGCCTCCCAGCTCAGCCCCACGGCCCATGGAGCTCGGTGCCTGGGGGCTGCGGATGCTGGCTTGCGGGGAAGGGCCGGACGGATGTTCGTGGGGTCTCCAGACACTGGGGATGGCGGTCGGTGCCGAGCGCTGCCAGGGCAGTGGGGGGTACAGGGGAGGGGGGAGTTTCCCTCCAGGAGGGTGGGGTGAGGGCGGGGTTCTTTCCCTGGGAGGGGGCCAGGCTGTGGGTCCCTCCTCCCCCTCCCCCTCTGTTCCCAACCTGTCCCCTCCCCCTCGTCTTGGGGCCTGTGGTCCTGCGTGTTTGGGGGGGGGGGTTGGGTTACCAGGGAGGGGCAGGGCTGGGGGCGGAGTCTGGGCCCTGGGAGGGTGGGGGCGCGTCTCGGGGGGAGGGGCTGGGGGGCGTCCCTGGGGAGCCCCCTGCCCGTGCCAACCCCGTGTCTGTGCCGCGCAGGGCGAGAAATACGACGGGCGCCGGGCGGACATGTGGAGCTGCGGGGTGATCCTCTTCGCCCTGCTGGTGGTGAGTGGCCCCCGGCCCCCGCCCCCCGCCCAACCCCAGCTCTGCTGCAGCCTGAGCCCCGGGTCCCTGCCCCACCCCCTCACTGCCAGCGCCCCCAGTCCCCCTGCACCTCCACCTCCGACCCCCCTATTGCCGCCCGGGCCCATCGCTGAGTCCCCGGACACCCCTGAAACCAGCCTCCTGCGCCCCCAGACCCCACTGTACCCCGTTCCCAGACCCCCTCCACCCTGCACCCCATCCCCCACCCCAGACCCCCATACCCCATCCCATCCTCCATCGCCTTTCCACCCCGAACCCCAGCCCCGTATCCCATCCCCCCCCCCCTAGAGCCCCTCCACCCCTGCCCCTTTGGCTCCCCACTGCCCCTAGGTCTGGGGGCTCCTACCCCGGGTGGGGTCTCAGGGTGCCCCCCGCTGAGGCACGTCTCCCCACTGGCCTGCAGGGGGCGCTGCCCTTCGACGACGACAACCTGCGCCAGCTGCTGGAGAAGGTGAAACGCGGCGTCTTCCACATGCCCCACTTCATCCCCCCCGACTGCCAGAGCCTCCTGCGTGGCATGATCGAGGTGGAGCCTGACAAGCGGCTCAGCGTGAGTCTGCCGGGCGGGGGCAGTTGTGGGGGGTGGGGGTAGTTGTGGGGGAGTGGGGGGGCTGGGGGCAGTTGTGGGGGGTGGGGGTAGTTGTGGGGGAGTGGGGGGCTGGGGGCAGTTGTGGGGGGCGGGGGCAGTTGTGGGGGGTGGGGGTAGTTGTGGGAGAGTGGGGGGGCGGGGGCAGTTGTGGGGGGTGGGGGTAGTTGTGGGGGAGTGGGGGGCTGGGGGCAGTTGTGGGGGGCGGGGGCAGTTGTGGGGGCGCAGGGAGTGGCTGGGGGTAGTTGTGGGGGACGGGGGCGCTGGAGCAGGTGTGGGGGCCGTGCCCGGCGGGCTAATTCAGCTGCCATCTCCTCTCCTAGCTGGAGCAGATCCAGAAGCACCCCTGGTTCCTGTGAGTATCCCACGCAGCCAGCCCTGGGCCCATCACCCTTGTATCCCGCCCCTGGGCCCATCACCCTTGTATCCCCGCCCCTGGGCCCATCACCCTTGTATCCCGCCCCTGGGCCCATCACCCTTGTATCCCGCCCCCTGGGCCCATCACCCTTGTATCCCCGCCCCTGGGCCCATCACCCTTGTATCCCACCCCCTGGGCCCATCACCCTTGTATCCCGCCTCATGGGCCCATCACCCGGGTGTCCTGGCTTCTCTGGTTGGTGCCAAGTTAATTCCTGCAGCTGAATATTTTTACTGACCCATGATCTGCAGAAATTTCCCCACCCCCAACTTATCCTCTCCCACCATGACCCCCATCCAGCCCTCCCCCCGCCTCCCCTGGGCCCCCCGCAGTCACACCCCCACCAGGACCCCCATCCTGCCCTCCCCCCGCCTCTCCTGGGCCCCCCGCAGTCACACCCCCCACCAAGACCCCCATCCAGCCCTCCCCCCGCCTCTCCTGGGCCCCCTGCAGTCACCCCCCCCGCAGTCACACCCCCCGCCAGGACCCCCATCCAGCCCTCCCCCCGCCTCCCCTGGGCCCCCCGCAGTCACACCCCCCCGCCAGGACCCCCATCCAGCCCTCCCCCGCCTCCCCTGGGCCCCCCGCAGTCACACCCCCCCACCAGGACCCCCATCCAGCCCTCCCCCCGCCTCCCCCGGGTCCCCCGCAGTCAGCCCGCCGGCCGGTCGCAGAGTGGGCTGTTCTACAGGGGAGGGAAGAACGAGCCGGAGCCGGAGCAGCCGGTGCCGCGGAAGGTCTCCATCCGGCGCATCCAGTCGGCGAGCGAGCTGGACCCCGACGTGCTGGAGAGCATGTACTCGCTGGGCTGCTTCCGCGACAAAGGGCGTCTGCAGCAGGAGCTGCAGGTTGAGGGGTACGGGGGGGCTGCGGGCTGAAGGGCATGGGGGACCAGAAGCTGAGGGGTACGGGGGGGGCTGCGGGCCGAGGGGCATGGGGGACCAGAAGCCGAGGGGTACGGGGGGGCTGCGGGCCGAGGGGTATGGGGGACCAGAAGCCGAGGGGTATGGGGGGGCTGCGGGCCGAGGGGTATGGGGGACCAGAAGCCGAGGGGTACGGGGGGGCTGCGGGCTGAGGTGTATGAGGGACCAGAAGCCGAGGGGTATGGGGGACCAGAAGCAGAGGGGTACAGGGGGGGGCTGCGGGCCGAGGGGTATGGGGGACCAGAAGCAGAGGGGTACGGGGGGGGGCTGCGGGCCGAGGGGTATGGGGGACCAGAAGCCGAGGGGTATGGGGGGGCTGCGGGCCGAGGGGTATGGGGGACCAGAAGCTGAGGGGTATGGGGGGGCTGCGGGCCGAGGGGCATGGGGGACCAGAAGCCGAGGGGTACGGGGGGGGGCTGCGGGCCGAGGGGTACGGGGGACCAGAAGCCAAGGGGTACGGGGGGCTGCGGGCTGAGGGGTATGAGAGACCAGAAGCAGAGGGGTATGGGGGGCTGCGGGCCGAAGGGTATGGGGGACCAGAAGCAGAGGGGTACGGGGGGCTGTGGGCTGAGGGGTACGGGGGACCAGAAGCCAAGGGGTACGGGAGACTGCGGGCTGAGGGGTATGAGAGACCAGAAGCAGAGGGGTACGGGGGGCTGCGGGCTGAGGGGTACGGGGGACCAGAAGCAGAGGGGTACAGGGGGCTGCGGGCTGAGGGGTACAGGGGGGCTGTGAGCCAAGCCGTATGGGGGGGCTTTGGGCTGAGGGGTACGAGGGGGCCAGCAGCCAAGGGGTACGGGGAGGCCTGCAGGATGAGGGGTACAGGAGGGCTGTGAGCCAAGCCATATAGGGGGCTGCAGGCCAAGGGGTACAGGAGGCACAGCTGTGGGGGAGGGGAAGAGGGTTGGGGGAAGGGGGGAGGGGCTGAACAGCAGGAACAGGGGTGGCCAACGCCCCTGTGGTGCTGCCCCCCCCAGGGAGAACCAGGAGAAGATGATCTATTACCTGCTGCTGGATCGCAAGGAGCGGTACCCCAGCTGTGAGGACGAGGACCTGCCACCCCGTAACGACGTCGGTGAGACCCCCCTGTGCCCCTCCCCCAGCGCCCCTTCCCCCCAGAGCCAGCCCCACCGCCGGGACCCCCCCTGCCCCTACCCCGGAGCCAGCGACGCACCTGGCACCTCTCCTTGCCAAAGCCAGCCAGACCCACGCGTCCCTCCGCCCAGGGCCAGCCACCCACCTGGCGCCCCTCCCTTCCAGGACCAGCCATGCCTCCGGCACCCCCCTGCCCCTACCCCGGAGCCAGCGACGCACCTGGCTCTCCTCCCCCCCAGAGCCAGCCCCCCCCCCCGGCATCCCCCCTGCCCCTACCCCGGAGCCAGCGACGCACCTGGCACCTCTCCTTGCCAAAGCCAGCCAGACCCACGCGTCCCTCCGCCCAGGGCCAGGCACCCACCTGGCGCCCCTCCCCTCCAGGACCAGCCATGCCTCCGGCACCCCCCCGCCCCTACCCCGGAGCGAGCGACGCACCTGGCTCTCCTCCCCCCCAGAGCCAGCCCCACCTCCGGCACCCCCCCACCCCTACCCCGGAGCCAGCGACGCACCTGGCTCTCCTCCCCCCCAGAGCCAGCCGCACTCCTAACCCCCCCAATCAATCACCCCCCCCCCCCAGCCATGTGCATCCAGTGTCCAAGCCGGCCCCACAGCCCTCAGAGCTGGCTGTGTGTCAGTCCCCATACCCCCCCAGGGCCGCGTTCCACACTCACCCCCCCATTCCCTGGCAGACCCCCCCCGGAAGCGGGTCGACTCCCCGATGCTGAGCAGGCACGGGAAGCGCCGGCCCGAGCGGAAGTCCATGGAGGTTTTGAGCGTCACCGACGGGGGCTCCCCGGTCCCGGCCCGACGGGCCATCGAGATGGCTCAGCACAGTCAGAGGTGAGGGGGCACCGGAGTGGGTGGGGGGACTCTCATCCCTGGCCCAGCCATACCCCATTGCCCCCACCTGTCCACAGGGGGCCCTGCAGCTCTGTCATCCCCCCCCCCCCGTCCTAGCCGTGCCCCCTCGGAGCATCCCCCATTGTGCTGCAAACACGCTGTGTGTCAGAGCCCCTGTACTGCTGAGGGGGATTCCCCGTCTGTGTCCCTGTTGCCCTCCAGTTCGGCACGGCCTAGTCCCCTACCCCTGTGGGGGGAAACCCCAGAGCTGGGCCTATCTCTGCCTCACGCCCCCCCCCCCCCCCGTGCCCCTCACCCAGGTCTCGTTCTGTCAGCGGCGCCTCTACTGGCCTCTCCTCCAGCCCGCTCAGCAGCCCCAGGGTGAGTGACTGATGGGCCCCTAGCTGGGCGGGGGTGGGGGGAAGCTAGCTCTGTGGAGTGGGGCAGGGGGACTATTCTGGGGGCAGGGCTGGGGGAGGCTCCATGGACCAGGGACGGGAGGGGGGGATTGCTGTGGGGCCAGGGATGGGGCAGGGACCAGGGGACTTGGGGGGGGAAGGGGGGGTCACAGACCCTGCAGCCTCATTCCACCTCATTCGTCCTCTGTGCAGAAAGAGGAGGGCGGGGGGAAGGCTGGTGGGAGGGAGAGATCAGGGCTTGGGCCTAGCTGGCGGGAGGAGGATAGACGGGGGATGGGGATGGATGGGGGAGAGGTGGGTTTTGGGGGACTGAGGGGGTGGGGGTGGGGTTGTGGGTGGGCAGATGGGGTGTTCAGGAGCTGGGAAGGGTATTGGGGGCTGTGGGAGAGGGGTTGGCAGGGAAGTGGCGGTGGGAGAAAAGTGGGGGGCTGGGGAGGAGAGCTGGGGCGGTGGGGGTGTTGTGGGGCTGGGAGGTAGGCTGGCAGGGCAGCAAGTGTGGGGGTATTGGGGGCTAGGGGAGGGGAGCTGGGGACAGATGGGGGTGGGGGAGGGATGTTGGGGGTGGGGAGGTAGCTGGTGCGACAGTGGGAGCAGGCGAGGGGTATTGGGGGCTGGGAAGGTTGGTGGGAGAGTGGAGGCTGTAGATCAGAGTGGGGGAGGGGTTTGGGGGGCTGGGAAGTGGGGGTGGGATGGAACAGGGAGGCAGAGAGGAGGGGTGGAGGTGTTGGGGGACTGGGGGAGGGGAACTGGCATGGCTGTGGGGGCATAGGACATTGGGGGATGCGAGCTGGGGGTCAGTGGAGGTAGGAGGGGGTGTTGGGGAGCTGGGGGCAGTGTGGGTGGGGGGGATGTTGGAGGGCTGGAAAGAGGAGCTGAGGGGCAGTGGGGTGGGGGAGGGGTATTGGGCTGGGGAGGAGAGCTGAGGGGCAGCAGGGACGGGGCAGGGGCATTGGGGGGCTGGGGAGGGGAGCGGAGGGGCAGTGGGGATTGGGAGGGGAGCTGTGGGTCACTGGGGTGGGGGAGGGTCATTGGGGGGCTGGGGAGGGGAGCAGAGGGGCAGTGGGGAGTGGGGGAGGGTCATTGGGGGCTGGAAAAGGTGGGGCAGCGAGGGTGGTAGACGGGGAGCTGGGCTGACAGCTGGGGGGCGGGGGGGTCATCGCCGCGCCTCACGTTCACCCCATCTCACGGCTCTCCCCTCCTGCCCCCTCCCCCCGGGGGGGGCCTCTCTCTGTCCCTCCTTCCCCTCCCCAGAGCCCCGTGTTCTCCTCCCCACCCCCGACGCCGGAGCCCCCCGCGCCCCCCCAAGACCCAGACGCTGCCGGCCAAGGGCAGCCTGGCCGGGGGGCGGGGGCTGCACCAGAGCCGGCGCTCGGCCCCCTTCCCGCTGCCCCCCGCCGCCTCCCCGCCCCCCGCTCCCTCCTCCCGCTTCCGCTTCCCCCCCAACTAAGCCCCCCCCCGCCTCTGTGCCGCAGGTCACCCCCCACCCCTCCCCCCGGGGCAGCCCCCTCCCACCCCGCTGGGCACCCCCGTCCACACGCCCAAGGACAGCCCCTCGGGCACCCCCGGGGGCACCCCCCCCTCCAGCCCCGGGGCCGCCGGCCTGGCCTGGAAGAGTCGCCTCAACTCCATCAAGAACAGCTTCCTCGGCTCGCCCCGCTTCCACCGCCGGAAACTGCAAGGTGAGGGGCCGCGGGGGTGGGGTGCGGTGGGGGGAGGGGTGCGAGGGCGGGAGGTTTGGGGGAGGGGTACGGTGGGGGGGTGGGAGGTTCGGGGGAGTGGTGTGATGGCTGGGGAGGGGTACGGTGGGGGGTGGGAGGTTCGGGGGAGGGATGTGATGGCCGGGGTGGGGAGGTGTGGGGGAAGGGTACAGTGGGGCTAGGTTCGGGGGAGGGGTGTGATGGTGGGGGTGGGAGGTGTGGGGGAGGGGTGCAGCGGGGCAGTGGGAGGTTTTGGGGGAGGGGTGCAGTGGGGGGTGGAAGGTTTGGGGGAGGGGTGTGATGGGGGTGGTGGGAGGCGTGGGGGAGGGGTGCGGCGGGGCGGTGGGAGGTTTTGGGGGAGGGGTGCAGTGGGGGGGTTGGAGGTTCGGGGGAGGGGTGTGATGGGGGCGGTGGGAGGTTTTGGGGGAGGGGTGCAGTGGGGGGGTTGGAGGTTCGGGGGAGGGGTGTGATGGGGGTGGTGGGAGGCGTGGGGGAGGGGTGCAGCGGGGCGGTGGGAGGCTTTGGGGGAGGGGTGCAGTGGGGGTGGAAGGTTTGGGGGAGGGGTGTGATGGGGGTGGTGGGAGGCGTGGGGGAGGGGTGCGGCGGGGCGGTGGGAGGTTTTTGGGGGAGGGGTGCAGTGGGGGGGTTGGAGGTTCGGGGGAGGGGTGTGATGGGGGTGGTGGGAGGCGTGGGGGAGGGGTGCAGTGGGGGGTGGGAGGTTCGGGGGAGGGATGCAGCGGGGGGGGCTCGGTGGTGTCCCGCTGCTCTAACCCCCCTGCCCCCACAGTCCCCACCCCGGAGGAGATGTCCAGCCTGACGCCGGAGTCCTCCCCAGAGTGAGTGTGGCCCCACCGTGACCCCCGGCCCCGCCCCTTCCCTGAGCCCCGCCCCCAGCCCAAAGCCGCCTCCCCCAGCGTGGGCCTGGCGAGGGGTGTCTAGGGGTGTCTCCGAGGGGGGCAGCCAGAGGGGACTCCCAGCCCCCTGGCAGGGAGAGCTGGAGGGGCTGAGGCGACAGGGACCCAGGGCAGCCCAGCCTGGGGCCCAGAGCCCGGAGCCAGGCCCTGCCCCCTCCCTGCCCCCTAAGCCAGCGAGAGCAATTCAGCCCCCGCCCAACATCCTCGCCCCCTCCCTGGCCAAAGGCGCCGCCCCTCCCCCCAGCTTGGGGTACCAGGGCGCTGGCCGGTGTGTACGGGCTGGACTGGGGCAGCCTCCCTCAGCGAGCCCCACCCGGAGTTCCCCTCCCGCCTAGGGATTGGTGCTGCTCCCGGGGAAACTGAGGCACACACCCGCGGTCACTGGAGGACAGGACCTACCGGACACTGTATGTTATGCAGCATAACACGAGGAATAAACCGCCTCCGGGCCCTCTTTGGGACTCCCCCCCCCCGGCCCTGACCCCTGCGACCAGCACTCCACCCCCCCAGCCTGGCCCCCTGTCCAGCCCCCCCCAGCTCACCCAAGCCCCAGCCCCCTGGCTCACCCACCACCTCGCTGCCCCCCCCCCCCCCCCGGTCTGGCCCTGGCCCTGGCCCTGACCCTGCTGTGTCCTCTCCCCCCCCCCCCCCCCCCCCCCCCCCGGCCTGACCCTGCTGTGTCCTCCCCCCCTCCCAGGCTGGCCAAGAAGTCCTGGTTCGGGAATTTCATCTCACTGGAGAAGGAGGAGCTGATCTTCGTGGTGATCCGGGACAAGCCACTCGGCTCCGTCAAGGCCGACATCGTCCACGCCTTCTCTCGGTGCGCGGGGGGGGGGGGGGAGCTAAGGGCGGGGGGCCAGGTGTGAGAGCCTGGGGGATGGGGGGCTGGGCTGGGGACGAGGGGGCAGGGCAGCAGGGTGAGCGGGGACCCTGGTCGTGGAAACCCTGACCCCCCCCATCTGCCCCCCAGATCCCCAGCCTGAGCCACAGCGTCCTGTCGCAGACGAGCTTCCGGGCCGAGTACCGGGCATCGGGGGGCCCATCCGTCTTCCAGAAACCCGTCCGGTTCCAGGTGGACATCAGTGCCTCGGACGGGGGGGCCGCCCCCAAGGACAGCGGGTGTTCTCCGTCAGCTTCACCCTCATCTCAGGTGGGGGGCCAGGGACCGGAGCCCCGGCGCCCCCCTTCCCCCTGGGACCTCTACTACCCCAGCACCTCCTCTCTTCCCCTGGGACCCCTTCTCCCTGCACCCCCTTCCCCTGGGACCCCTTCTCTCTGCACCCCCTTCCCTGGGACCCTGTTCTCCTGGGACCCCCTTCCTCCGCTTCTCCCTGCACCCCCTTCCCCTGAGACCCCTTCTCCCTGCACCCCCTTCCCCTGGGACCCTGTTCTCCTGGGACCCGCTTCTCCGCTTCTCCCTGCACCCCCTTCCCCTGGGACCCTGTTCTCCTGGGACCCCCTTCCCTGGGACCCTGTTCTCCTGGGACCCCCTTCCTCCGCTTCTCCCTGCACCCCCCTTCCCCTGAGACCGCTTCTCCCTGTACCCCCCCTTCCCCTGGGACCTCTGCTATCTCCAGCACCCCCTTCCCTCGCCTCTTTCCCCAGGACACCCCAGTACCTCCCTCTACTGCCCTGGGACCCCCAAAACTTCCCCCTCATGCCCCAACGATCCCCAACCCACTTCCCCGGGACCCTGCACCCCCATTTTCCCCAGACCACAGACAGGCCCCCCACCCTCCTTTGACCTCTCCCGTTCCCTCCCCAGGTCCCAGCCGTCGATTCAAGCGGGTCGTGGAGACCATCCAAGCTCAGCTGCTCAGCTCCCACGACCAGCCCTCGGTGCAGGCGCTCGCTGGTGAGTGGGGCTGGGCTGGCAGGGGCTGCAGGACAGCAGTGGGGGCGCCGGCAGGACGGGGGGGCAGGGCTGCGGGGCGGCAGTGGAGGGCAGGGCAGCAGTGGGGGCGCCGGCAGGACGGGGGGGGCAGGGCTGCGGGCGGCAGTGGGGGCACTGGCAGGGCGGGGGGGGGCAGGGCTGCAGGGCGGCAGTGGGGGCACTGGCAGGGCGGGGGGGGCAGGGCTGCGCGGCGCAGGGGGGCGCCGGCAGGGTGGGGGGGCAGGGCTGTGGGGCGGGAATGGGGATGCTGGAGGGGCTGGGAGGGGCAGGGCTGTAGAGCGGCAGTGGGGGCACCGGCAGGACAGGGGGGCAGGGCTGCGGGGGCGGCAGTGGGGGCACTGGCAGGACGGGCACATGGCAGGGCGGGGGGGGGCAGGGCTTGCAGGGCGGCAGTGGGGGCACTGGCAGGGCGGGGGGGGGCAGGGCTGCAGGGCGGCAGTGGGGGCACTGGCAGGACGGGGGGGGCAGGGCTGCGGGGGCGGCAGTGGGGGCACTGGCAGGGCGGGGGGGGCAGGGCTGCAGGGCGGCAGTGGGTGGCACTGGCAGGGCGGGGGGGGGCAGGGCTGCGGGGCGGGCAGTGGGGGCACTGGCAGGGCGGGGGGGGCAGGGCTGCGCGGCGGCAGTGGGGGCGCCGGCAGGGTGGGGGGGCAGGGCTGTGGGGCGGGAATGGGGATGCTGGAGGGGCTGGGAGGGGCAGGGCTGTAGAGCGGCAGTGGGGGCACCGGCAGGACAGGGGGGCAGGGCTGCGGGGCGGCAGTGGGGGGCACCGGCAGGACGGGGGGGGCAGAGCTGCGGGGCGGCAGTGGGGGCACTGGCAGGGCGGGGGGGGCAGGGCTGCGCGGGCGGCAGTGGGGGCGCCGGCAGGGTGGGGGGGCAGGGCTGTGGGGCGGGAATGGGGATGCTGGAGGGGCTGGGAGGGGCAGGGCTGTAGAGCGGCAGTGGGGGCACCGGCAGGACAGGGGGGCAGGGCTGCGGGGCGGCAGTGGGGGCACCGCAGGACGGGGGGGCCAGAGCTGCGGGGGCGGCAGTGGGAGGCACCGGCAGGACGGGGGGGCAGGGCTGTGGGGCGGCAGTGGGGGGCAGAGCTGCGGGGCGGCAGTGGGGGCACCGGCAGGACGGGGGGGCAGGGCTGCGGGGCGGCAGTGGGGGGGCAGGGGCTGCGGGGCGGCAGTGGGGGCACCGGCAGGACGGGGGGGCAGGGCGGCAGTGGGGGCAGGGGGCTGAGGGGCGGCAGTGGGGGGCAGGGCTGCAGGGCGGCAGTGGGGGCGCCGGCAGGATGGGGGGCAGGGTGGCAGTGGGGGGCAGGGCGGCAGTGGGGGGCAGGGCTGCGGGGCGGCAGTGGGGGGCAGGGGCTGCAGGGCGGCAGTGGGGGCGCCCCTTTCCCACTCCGTGTCTCCGCCCCCCCAGACGAGAAGAACGGGCAGCAGCCCCGCCCGCCGGGCACCCCCACCCGCGGGGCCCCGCCCTCCCGGCGCTCCGACCCCGACGTCTCGGAGCAGCTCCGCCGCGGCTCCTGCAAGGACAAGAAAGTCGTGTCGTCCAACGGGACGCAGGCCCCCCCGCCCCCGCAGCAGCCGTGAGCCCGGGCGCACGGGGAGCCCAGCTCCGGTCTGGATCCGGACCCCGTCCCAGCCTGCGGCCGGCGCCGGGGGGAGAGCAAACGAAGAAAGACGCCCAGGGCCGCGCGTCCGCCCGCCCGCCCCGGCTTGGTCTGGAGGGGGCTTGCAGCGGGGGGGGGGACCCCTGGAGATCGAACCCCCCCAGCGGCTGAGCAGGCACCGCCGTGCCCCGCCCGTACTGTGAACCTGTAAATATTTCAAACAGAAAAGACACCCCCCCCCGACACAGCCCGACGCAAACGAAACTGAAAACGACGCCGCACCACGAAGAAATTCACCGCTCGTAACAAACCGAACCTGGGGGGGGGTCGGCTGGCTGGCCAGGGCGGGAAACGAGACTGGAATTTCATTTATTTAGTGGGGGGAGGGAGTGGGGGGGGGGTTTCTTTACGTCCCTCTCCTCTTGCTTTCTGCGTCCCTTCCCTCGTTCACCCCCCTCCCCCCAACACCTCCACCTACCCCAGTTTGTCCCCCCCCAACATAGGCTGGCGTTTCCTGGACCCCCCCCATCCCCGCCGGCTATGCTGACGTGAGGCAGGAGGGTCAGTCCCCTCTTGATCCCCCCCATGGGGGGAGAAAACTCCCCCCCCCCCTTTCATATCCCGGGCCGCGGCTCTGCTGGACGCTGGCTCCGGCGGGCCCCCCCTTTCTGCGTGGCTCGTGCCTCGCCAGACCCGTGGCACGAAGGGACCGTGGGCAGAGCAGGCCAGCGGGCGTTGGGGCAGCAGCCCGTCCGCATGGTCTCAGCCATGGACCCCCACGCGGCCCGGGGCGCCCCTCCGCAAGCACTCGTCATACTGGGCTCCTCCCGCCTGCCCCCCATTTCTCCGTGCCTCCTGTGCGAGGCGGGCGGCTGAAAATCAAAGGCTTCCCTGCGCTAAGGATCCCCGGCAAGCTGCCCTAGGCCTCGGGGGCACGGCGACCGTTCAAAATCAGTTTTGTTAAACCGGAGTGAGGACCCCTTGCCCGCTCCCAAGTGTAGACGCACGGCAGCCCGCTTCTGGCCGGGGAAAAAGCACAGGGGCCGAGCCAATGGCTTTGGGGGTTCTAGCTGGCCCGAGAGGGGTCTGTTCGGGGGAGTGAGTGAATAGCCTAGTGGTTCGGGCCAGGTTCAAAGCCCCCGGCTGCTTGATGCCTTCCTGGCCGGGGGTCCAGCGAGCGATTTAGACACAGAAGTGCTGCTCTGCCCAGCTGGGGGGGGGAGGAGGACACATTGCGTGGCCCGTCCCAAAAGCAGCTCCCCCTAGGGTGGGAACGAGCGCCCTTAATGAACCAATGCACCTGGGGTGTGTGGCGCCCATGTCAAAGTCAGGTTTGTTAAACTGGAGTGAAACCCCTTTCCCGCTCCCACGTGTAGACGCGCCTCCTCCGGTTTTCCCAGCCGCCCTGTCTCACACTGCATGAACGTTGGCCCAGTTGGTCAGTCCGGACTAAAGCGGACACTTTCGCCCGGAGTCACCAGCCCCCTGCCGAGACCCGGCGAGCTCTCTCACTTAGGGCTAACCTCAAGCCCATCCCCCACCCTATGGGAAGCCACTAAACCAGAGTGAAGCCTGGTTCAAACCCAGGCCCAAAATGGTGCTCAAGAGAAACGCTGCTCTGGGGCAAAGCTGGGGGGGTGAATTTTCCCCACACCCTACTTGGGGGGGGGGGGGGGTAGCAGGCCTGAAAGGGGCAGCATCTGTCCATGCCATAGCTACATGAGAGGCTGGAAAATGGAATCAGATTGAAACAAAACCAATTTGAAACTGGATTAAGAGCATTTACATTGGGGGGGGGGAGCAAAGCCATCAAGTGTCCAGGTGTAGCTCAAAGGTGAAGCGCTTCCCCCACACTCCACTTCCCCCTCTGCTGCCCCCCCCCCCAGTTCCCAGCATGGAGCCAACCAGACCCACTGTCCCCATGAAGGGGGGGGCATCGGACTGTTCCCCCTCCCCCGCAGGATTCCTTTTCAGCCTTGGACCGATCATGAGATGCGGCTCCTCTGGGGAGGGGCAGGGGCTGCTTAGGACAGGAAGCGAAGGAGGGGCCAGGCAGGGGGGCTGCGGGTCGGGAGTGAGGGGCACCTGGTGGGGTCACTGCAGCTCAAAAGGAATCCTGCAGCCCCCCCCCCCCGGCCGGGTGTCTCCCCCCACTGGTGCCCCCCCGGAGGGGCGATGGGGGGGGGCGCTGGAGTGCATGCTGGCGTGCTGCTGCCTGCGAGAACTGGCCGACCCACCCCCTGTCTGCACCCCCGCGTCTGTCTCTCCGCTCTGTCCCCCCCATTCCACTCTCTGGGACTCAGTATCGCTCGAAAAAACCAGAAATACAAACCGACAACAGATCATGAACCAACCCCCCACGGCGGGGGGGCCTGGCCCTGTTTGTTCCCCCCCCCACACACACACCTTGGGTCTCAAGCCCCGTCCCTTCTCCTCCAACGTTCCTCAGTTCCTCCACCCTGCCCCCCCCCGGGGGGTTTCTCTCCCACCTCACTCAACCACCCCTTCCCCCAATCCCATCCAGCCCCCCCACAGCAGGGCCACCAAATACAGGGTCCTCCCCATGCTGGGTTTGAACCCACAGTGTGAGGAATGGGAGGGGGAGAATGGACCACAGGGTCCTGTAGGGGGTGCCAGCTCCCACCCGGGGCAGGGGCCTGTCCCCTCCACGGGTGCCACCCCCCCCCATGCAACACAGGCAGCAGGTGGCAGAAACTGCCTGTCTATTGCAGCCCCACCCTGTGGGCCAAAGCCGGGGCTCCGGGGGGGTCACTGGCGGGGCTGATCCAGCTGCTCCCCAGGTGCGGGGGGTGGGGAGCAAAGGCGCCACCAGTCTCAGGGTCAACCAGCCCCCCCGCTGTGAGCTTCCCTTGGCAGTGCCCCGAGCTGAGGGCGGCCCACGGGGCGCCGGGCCCCGCGCGGCTGGCAGCCGGCCCTAGAGCGCCAGGCTCTGCGTGGAGGTGGCCCCCAGCTCGTGGGGCGGGGCAGGCGCCCGGCGCTGCAGGCGCAGGGAGCACGACGCGACGTGCCAGAAATCCACGGCGAAGAGGGCCGAAGAGCAGGAAGAGGGCGAGGGCCAAGGCCCACTCGCAGCAGGCGGCTTCCGACCGCAGGCCCAGCCCGTGCAGGGGGAACACGGAGCCAGAGTCAAGGGGGCAACGGCTGGGCGGTGCCCCCCCCCGCAGCCCTGCCCCCCCAGCCATGCTGGTGCCCCTCACTCCTTCCTGCCCTGCCCTGCCCCTTGCTCCCCCCCCGCAGCCCTGCCCCCCCAGCCATGCTGGTGCCCCTCACTCCTACCTGCCCTGCCCCTTGCTCCCCCCCCGCAGCCCTGCCAGCCCCCCAGTCATTCCAGTGCCCCTCACTCCAGCCCTGCCAGCCCCACCCTGCCCTGCCAGCCCCCCCTGGCTCCCCCCCACAGCCCTGCCAGCCCCCCAGTCATTCCAGTGCCCCTCACTCCAGCCCTGCCAGCCCCACCCTGCCCTGCCAGCCCCCCCTGGCTCCCCCCCCCACAGCCCTGCCTGCCCCCCAGTCATTCCAGTGCCCCTCACTCCAGCCCTGCCAGCCCCCCGGCTCCCCCCCCTACAGCCCTGGCAATGCCGCTCAGTCCCAGCCCAGCTCTATGCCAAGGATACTGGCCACCAGCAGGGCCGTGCTGGCCGCACTGAGACAGAACCGGGTTGGGCCGATCCAATTGCCCCCATGACGAGGCTTCATCCGATGGGGTCAGCGCAGCCTGGACCCAGAAGTACACGACGCCCAGGACGAAGGCCAGAAAGGCACCGAACAAATGTGTCTCCAGCTGGTTACTTTGCTGCCGGGGCGGGAAGGGAGCAGGTGGGAGGGCGCCCCCTGGGGGGAGCCGCCCTACAGCACGCCCCCCCTCATAGCGCCCCCTGGGGGGAGCCCCCCTACAGCGCGCCCGGGACACAGGCCCCCCTCATAGCGCCCCCTGGGGGAGGAGCCCCCCTACAGCGCACCCCAGGACACAGGCCCCCCTCATAGCGCCCCCTGGGGGGAGCCCCCCTACAGCGCGCCCGGGACACAGGCCCCCCTCATAGCCCCCCCTGGGGGAGGAGCCCCCCTCTCAGCGCCCCCTGGGGGGAGCCCCCCTACAGTGCGCCCGGGACATAGGCCCTCCTCATAGCGCCCCCCAGCACCTCCTGGGGGAGGAGCCCCCCCCTTGTAGTACCCCCCTGGAGGTAGCCCCCCCTACAGCACACCTGGGGCACAGCGTCCCCTGGGGGAGGGAGCCCCCCCCTCTCAGCGCCCCCTGGAGGTAGCCCCCCTACAGCACACCTGGGCGCAGCGTCCCCTGGGGGAGGAGCCCCCCCAGACTCCCACCCATTTCCCCCCCGAGCTCCCGCCCAGCCCCCTACCTGGAAGTTGCCCACGATGGAGGCTCCCAGGGCACAGAGCAGCCCCAGGGCGAGGCCGGCCGTGTTCAGTGCACAGGAACCCCCCCCGTCCCGCACCTGCTGGAACCTCAGGTAGCTGATACAGACGACTGGGAGGGAGAGAGCCCAGGTCAGAGGGGCCGGTGCCCCCCAGAGGAGACAGGCCCCTCACTCTGAGCCAGCCAGGCCCTGCCGGGGGAGGGGGAGCCTGGAGGCATCACTCACCGAGGAAGGCCCCCCATGTTCAGTATTTGGGCGAAGATGCAGCTTTGGGGAGGGTCGGAGCCACAGGTGCTGGGGAAAGAGCAGAGAGACCCCGACAGATGCACGGCCAAGCCCTGCCCCTGCCCCCACGTTCTGCAGTCCCAGGGGGCGGAGATCAGAACCCCACCCCCCCCAGTGCAAACAGGACTGACTCTGGATTAACCCAAGGGGCTGAGATCAGAACCCCACCCCGCCCCGCCCCCAGTGCAAACAGGACTGACTCTGGATTAACCCAAGGGGCTGAGATCAGAACCCCGCCCCGCCCCCAGTGCAAACAGGACTGACTCTGGATTAACCCAAGGGGCTGAGATCAGAACCCCGCCCCGCCCCCGGTGCAAACAGGACTGACTCTGGATTAACCCAAGGGGCTGAGATCAGAACCCCGCCCCGCCCCCAGTGCAAACAGGACTGACTCTGGATTAACCCAAGGGGCTGAGATCAGAACCCTGCCCTGCCCCCCAAGTGCAAACAGGACTGACTCTGGATTAACACAAGGGGCTGAGACCAGCCTATGACCTACCTACCTGATATACGGGAACACGACTGTGACGTTCACGGACCCGTTGGCCACGGCCATGGCGTAACTGCGGGGGAAAGGGAGGGAGACAGAGCTGGCCCGATGGAAGGGGAACCGGAGTTCAGCGTTGCTGCTCAGCACCCTCCCTCTGAACCATCCCGTGGAGAGGACAGGCCCCAGGCCCCATTCCCTACCCCCCCTGCAGCCAGTCCCTGCTCTGGGGCCAGATGGGAGCCAGCACCCCCCTCGACGGACAGGCCCCTGCCCCATTCCCACCCCAGGCAGGCAGGGAGCCCCAGGCAAAGCAGCCCCCCATGTTTTACTTACACCACCCAGAAGCCCACGGTGCCCGAGATGGCCAGCAGGATGGGGAGCAGGGCCCAGCCCCACATGGTAGAGACCTAAGCAGGGGAAGGGGGTGAGACGCTGGGGAAGGGGGGAGAGCCCCCCCCTTTCCCTCTCCAGAAGGCTGGGCTCCCTCCCCCCCACCAAAGAGAGGCTGTAGCCTGGGGAGCCCTTTAAAACATCCCCCACCCCACCCCCTCCTGCTATTTAAAGGCACGGGGTGCCTCTTATGTCCTTCCCTCTTTGCAAGAGTGTGGGGCTGCCCTGGGAGGTGCTGGGGGATCTTGGAGGCACCTGCTGAGGTATAATTAGGAGCATTAAATATACACACACACACCCCCACCCCCTGGCCCCGGGTCAGGTCTGGAGGAGGCAGCCCCCCCCCACGAGTCAAGGGGTCTGGGTTCTCTCCCAGCTCAGAGCAGGGAGTGGGGGCCTAGTGGCAGACAGGACTCCTGGGTTCGCTCCCAGCCCTGAGTTGGGAGTGATGTCTAGGGGTTAGAGCGGGGGGGGGCTGGGAACCCACGTTCCTTTCCTGCTTTTTGCCATTTCTGACCACCCCATCTGGGTGCCTCAGTTTCCCCCCGGTGAGCGAGGGTGGATGTGTACCTACCCCTCAGCTGAGCCTCTGGCACAGAAACATTGTCTGAGCCGGCTGCCTGGCTCCTCTGTCCTGCCCCTGCACCTGGCTGGGGGTACAAGGGCCCTATCACCTGCTATGGCTCCACCCCGGGACAGAAAGCAAAACTCTGTGACAGCTGGGGCCAAAGTGCAGCACGCAGAGGGCTGTAGTGGGGAGGGACTTTCCGTACGGGGGGGCTCCCCCTGATACAACACAGGCGGTTCTGGGGCCCCAGCTAGCTTCCTCCATCATATTGGCTTGCATGGGGACCCTGGGCAGGTGAGTGTTAAATGTTCTTAAAAACACAGACTCAGGACTCCTGGGATCTCTTGCCAGATCTGGGGGGGGCAGTGGGGGTCCAGTGATTGGAGCAGGGTCTGGGCACCCTCTCCCCCTGGCCTGGAGCCAAGTCAGGAGTGGTGCTTCCTAGAGAGAAAAGATCCTGTATCCTGCCCCACAGTCAGCCTGTCCCCCCCCCCACCCCTTGATCCCTCCCTCGCCAGCCCCATGTGGGCCTCACCAGCCGTTCGGGGTGGTCTGCGTGTCACTTGGCAGCACTCTCCATCCTAACCGAGCCCAGGAGGCTACCCAGCGCATCTCAGCTGGGAGCCGTGAGTCCTGCCGCAGCTTGTCACAGCCAAATTCCTGCTGAGTATGGAGACTTTGGCTTGGCCGTGCCCCCAGGAGCGACATTCACTGCCTGGCCTACGGGAGCTGTGCACATAAAGGAACTGGCACTGAAATGCAACCGCCTCTGGGGTGGGGAATAACGGGGCTGGTTATCCAGGAATCCCCCTTGCCTGCCTTAATAGCTGCTTCCCACCCGTAACTGTTCTGTCGCCTTCTCAGCGTGTGGCTTTGAGGCGCCTCCTTCCCATGGGCCCTGTTTGGGTCCCCTTCCCGCCTCTGAAATCTCCTCACTTGGATGTAATGGGTGGTGAAGATTTATGTTTACAGTAGGGCCTACCAAAACTGGAGGCCTGGGGGAGGCCCTGTCTATCTTCTATTGAGCCTGTTTCCATTGTTTAAAATTTATGTGACCCGTGAAAAATATTTGTGAGGCGTTTACAGTAGGACCTACAAAAACCACAAGGCCTGTACCTATCTGAATGGGGTGGGGTTAAACTAGCTGGGCCTTGATCAGATGGGCCTTATTGTCCAGCTGCCCACTCTCAGTCTTTATTTACAACCCAAGGGAAGGGACACACGGTTCATCAGTGTTTATTGTAGGTCCTACAAAACTCAGGGCTCTGTGTCGTCCCTTCCCCCCAGCAGTGTCAATAAAGTTTTGTTGAGATACTCCCCCTTCCCCCCCCCACCCGACTAGACACTCACGTGAGCTACCTGGCTAACAATAGATGATTGACAACTGCTTGGGCCAATAATAGGAGACAGCGGGCCAATCAGGGCGGAACAGGGGTGGGCTTGCGATTGGGTGTGACAAAGGGTAATGACAGCCAGATTGATTGTCCAATAGAAGAAGCCAGAGGACGACCAATCAGAGAGGAAACTAAAAGTATGAGGCGGGTATAGAATGATAGACAGTGGCTTCGGCCAATAGACGCTGGTAGAGACACAGAGGCGCACGTTTCTCGGTGAGTGGGCAGGGAGTGAGATTAGATTGATAGTTGAGAGACCAATCGGAGAGGGAGAAAGATAGCGAGCGACAATGGGCGCCCAGGGCAGGATGGACAAGGTTGGCACCCGAGCAGTCCAATAGGAGGCGGCAGAGGTGTGCGTCGGATGGCAGTAGCCTGTCAGGCGCCCAATGGGGAGCGAAGGGGCCGGACGGAAACGGACAGACACCTGGTTTCCCCAATGGGCAGCGCGGGAAGCAGGGCGTCCCGCGGGGGCGGGGGGAGCGTGTGACAAACACTCCGACCGCCCAACGGCCGCGGGCGGGGGCGGGGCGAGCAGCGATAGGCAGCCGGGCTGGCCCAATAGGAAGCGGCGCGGCCGGGATAGGGCCCAATGGGCCCCGTGGGGGGCGGGGGCGAAGGCCGCGAGGGCTCCGCGACGGGCGGGGGAGGGGGACACACAGAAGCGGCGGCGGCTGGGGCAGGTGAGGCGCGAGCGGGCGCGGCGCGCGCGGAGCGGGGCGGGGCCTCCCCAACGGTCGCTCGCGTAGCCCCGCCCCTCGTCATGCCCCCCCCCCATGGTGCCAGCCCCTCCCCCACCCCCTGAACCCCCCAGACCCCCCCCATGTTGTCGGCCCCTCCCCCACCCCCCTGAGCGCCCCCCCTTATTGGTGCCCGCCCCTCCCCCACACCCTGAGCCCCCTCCCCCACCCCAGAGCCCCCCGTGGTGTCAGCCCCCTCCCCCACCCCCCTGAACCCCCCCTGACCCCCCCCATGGTGTCAGCCCCTCCCCCACCCCCTGAACCCCCCCTGACCCCCCCATGGTGTCAGCCCCTCCCCCACCCCCTGAACCCCCCCGACACCCCATGGTGTCAGCCCCTCCCCCACCCCCCTGAACCCCCCCTGACCCCCCCATGGTGTCAGCCCCTCCCCCACCCCCTGAACCCCCCCGACACCCCATGGTGTCAGCCCCCTCCCCCACCCCCTGAACCCCCCCTGACCCCCCCATGGTGTCAGCCCCCTCCCCCACCCCCTGAACCCCCCCGACACCCCATGGTGTCAGCCCCTCCCCCACACCTAAGCCCCCCCCTCCGTGGTGCCAGCCCCTCCCCCACCCCAGACCTCCCCCCCCCCCCGTGGTACCAGCCCCTCCCCCATCCCCTGAGCCCCCTCCCCCCCCCCCCCCCGTGGTGCCAGCTCCTCCCCCCACCCTCAGAGCACAACCTATGGTGTCAGTCCCTCCTCCACCCCCCCCCAGTGCCAGCCCCTCCCCCCTGACCCCCAGTCCTCCCTGTGGTGCCAGCTCCTTCTCCCCCCTCCCTTGGTGACAGCCCCTCCCCCAATCCTCCCTGAGGTGCCCTGGCTTCCCCAGGTTCTCCCGGGTGCCCTCCATCCTCTTCGCCCCACGTGGTGCTGCTCCCCCCCCCCATGCCGGGCTCTTCACAGAGGTGCAGCGGGTGCCTGGTCCCTGGCCCCAAGGAGCAGAGGCCCAGATGCCCAACCTGCCCCCCAGCTGCCTGTGTGTGTGGACGCTCACATCCCTGCACACGCCCTTCCCCGCAGCCCCATGGGCAAAGCCGCTGCTGACAACTTGCCCGGCTGAATGTGGGGAGCCCTCCCCAGCGGGCGCGCCTGAAATTGGCGGCTTTTCCCGGTGTCCCCACAAGGGGGCCCCCGTCTGGGGGGGGTGGCGAATCGAGGCAGAACAGGGTGAATTTTGTGGCCTCATGTCTTGCCGTGAAGCTCAGCTGAGGACTCGTTTCACGCTGGGTTCGGGCAGCGTCTGGTCTGGCACGGCCGGGGTCACAAAGGCTGGGTCAGGGGTGATTGGTAATTGGCTGTGAGCTGGCCCTCCCTGGACCGCTTCTGGGGCGCTGGGCTCCGCTCAGGGGCTGCCCCGTTGTGCTAGGGGCTGGCCGAGCGAACAGCTCGCTCCTTGTCAGGACACCTGGGTTCTCGTCCGCTGATCATCTGGATGTCCAGCCAAGCAAGGCCCCCTCTGTGCCTCGGTTTCCCTGAGTCCCTCTGTGGCTCCTGGGCTTCCAGGAGGAGGGAGTTCGAGCGGCCCGGCCGAGCTCTGTCCTGGGGGTCTGTGCAGATACTACTGCAGTGGGTGCGCCCAACCAGTTTCTAATACACAAAGCGCTGTGGGGAAGGGAGGGCTGGCTGGGGGTGTATGAGAGGAGGGGACGGGGATGTGTGGGCCCCTCTGCTGATGCTACAGCTTGGGCAATCCTCATCCCAGCTGGAGCGGGGGTGACTCATGCGCTGCGATTGGATTCACACATGGGGCGGGGGGGGGGGGGGGGGGAATGGCTTTTGGTGGCTGGATGGCTGCTGGCCCCCTGCCCCATTCCCCGCCTCCCTGAGCAGGCAGGCCCTGCCCTGCTTCTGTTCCCCTCAAATTTCCCCCAGCCAGGGTCAGCAGCTGCTCTCCGCCCAGTCTGGCAGTTGTTGCTATGGGGCAGGTGGGGGGGGGAAGCCTCCCAAATAGGAAATCCCTCCCCTCCTTGTCAGACAGCCGCGAGTCCTGGCTCCCAACCCCCACTAGGCCTCACTCCCCTCTCACAAGCAGGAGAGAACCCAGGAGTCCTGGCCCCAAGGCCCCTCGGGTGATTAGCGGTGGAGCTGCAGTGGCTCAGGGGCTCCCCCCCCCCTCCCAGATGTTTTCAGTGTTCCTGCGGGGTGGGCCAGGCTGGCTGCAGGGAGGCTGAGTGGCTCGAAAGAGCCCAGGGCACAGTGCAGGGAGATGACCTCAGACAGGGATTGGAAGCTAACAGGAGGGTGGGGCTCGGACTCTGGGGTCCTCTCTCTGGGGGGTGCGGGGGCCGAGAGCTCCGACTCCGGGGTCCTCTCTCTCGGGGGTGCGGGGCCGAGAGCTCCGACTCTGGGGTCCTCTCTCTGGGGGGTGCGGGGCCGAGAGCTCCGACTCCGGGGTCCTCTCTCTGGGGGGTGCGGGGGCCGAGAGCTCCGACTCCGGGGTCCTCTCTCTGGGGGGTGCGGGGGCCGAGAGCTCCGACTCCGGGGGTCCTCTCTCTGGGGGGTGCGGGGCCGAGAGCTCCGACTCCGGGGTCCTCTCTCTGGGGGGTGCGGGGCCGAGAGCTCCGACTCCGGGGTCCTCTCTCTGGGGGGTGCGGGGGCCGAGAGCTCCGACTCCGGGGTCCTCTCTCTGGGGGGTGCGGGGCCGAGAGCTCCGACTCTGGGGTCCTCTCTCTGGGGGGTGCGGGGCTGAGAGCTCCGACTCCGGGTTCCTCTCTCTGGGGGGGTGCGGGGCCAAGAGCTCCGATTCCGGGGTCCCTCTCTCTGGGGAGTGCGGGGGGCTGAGAGCTCCGTCTCCGGGGTCCTCTCTCTGGAGGGTGTGGGGGGCTGAGAGCTCCGACTCCGGGGGTCCTCTCTTCTGCGGGGTGCGGGGGCCGAGAGCTCCGACTCTGGGTCCTCTCTCTGGGGGGGTGCGGGGCCGAGAGCTCCGACTCTGGGGTCCTCTCTCTGGGGAGTGCGGGGGGCTGAGAGCTCCGACTCCGGGGTCCTCTCTCTGGGGGGTGCGGGGGCCGAGAGCTCCGACTCCGGGGTCCTCTCTCTGGGGAGTGCGGGGGGCTGAGAGCTCCGTCTCCGGGGTCCTCTCTCTGGGGGGTGCGGGGGCCGAGAGCTCCGACTCCGGGGTCCTCTCTCTGGGGGGTGCGGGGCCGAGAGCTCCGACTCCGGGGTCCTCTCTCTGGGGGGTGCGGGGGCCGAGAGCTCCGACTCCGGGGTCCTCTCTCTGGGGGTGTGCGGGGCCGAGAGCTCCGACTCTGGGGTCCTCTCTCTGGGGGGTGCGGGGACTGAGAGCTCCGACTCCGGGGGTCCTCTCTCTGGGGGGTGCGGGGGACTGAGAGCTCCGACTCTGGGGTCCTCTCTCTGGGGGGTGCGGGGGCCGAGAGCTCCCGACTCTGGGGTCCTCTCTCTGGGGGGTGCGGGGCCGAGAGCTCCGACTCTGGGGTCCTCTCTCTGGGGGGTGCGGGGCCGAGAGCTCCGACTCCGGGGTCCTCTCTCTGGGGGGTGCGGGGACTGAGAGCTCCGACTCCGGGGTCCTCTCTCTGGGGGGTGCGGGGGCTGAGAGCTCCGACTCCGGGGTCCTTCTCTCTGGGGGGTGCGGGGCTGAGAGCTCCGACTCTGGGGTCCTCTCTCTGGGGGGTGCGGGGCTGAGAGCTCCGACTCTGGGGTCCTCTCTCTGGGGGGTGCGGGGCCGAGAGCTCCGTCTCCGGGGTCCTCTCTCTGGGGGGTGCGGGGCCGAGAGCTCCGTCTCCGGGGTCCTCTCTCTGGGGGGGTGCGGGGCCGAGAGCTCCGACTCCGGGGTCCTCTCTCTGGGGGGTGCGGGGCCGAGAGCTCCGACTCCGGGGTCCTCTCTCTGCGGGGTGCGGGGCCGAGAGCTCCGACTCCGGGGTCCTCTCTCTGGGGGGTGTGGGGCCGAGAGCTCCGACTCCGGGGTCCTCTCTCTGGGGGGTGCGGGGCCGAGAGCTCCGACTCCGGGGTCCTCTCTCTGGGGGGTGTGGGGGGCTGAGAGCTCCGACTCCGGGGTCCTCTCTCTGCGGGGTGCGGGGCCGAGAGCTCCGACTCCGGGGTCCTCTCTCTGGGGGGTGCGGGGCCGAGAGCTCCGACTCCGGGGTCCTCTCTCTGGGGGGTGTGGGGGGCTGAGAGCTCCGACTCCGGGGTCCTCTCTCTGCGGGGTGTGGGGGGGCCGAGAGCTCCGACTCCGGGGTCCTCTCTCTGGGGGGTGCGGGGCCGAGAGCTCCGACTCCAGGGTCCTCTCTCTGGGGGGTGCGGGGCCGAGAGCTCCGACTCCGGGGTCCTCTCTCTGGGGGGTGCGGGGCCGAGAGCTCCGACTCCAGGGTCCTCTCTCTGGGGGGTGCGGGGCCGAGAGCTCCGACTCCGGGGTCCTCTCTCTGGGGGGTGCGGGGCGGAGAGCTCCGACTCCGGGGTCCTCTCTCTGGGGGGTGCGGGGCTGAGAGCTCCGACTCCGGGGTCCTCTCTCTGGGGGGTGCGGGGCCGAGAGCTCCGACTCCGGGGTCCTCTCTCTGGGGGGTGTGGGGGGCTGAGAGCTCCGACTCCGGGGTCCTCTCTCTGGCGGGTGCGGGGCCGAGAGCTCCGACTCCGGGGTCCTCTCTCTGGGGGGTGTGGGGGGCTGAGAGCTCCGACTCCGGGGTCCTCTCTCTGGGGGGTGCGGGGCGGAGAGCTCCGACTCCGGGGTCCTCTCTCTGGGGGGTGCGGGGCCGAGAGCTCCGACTCCGGGGTCCTCTCTCTGGGGGGTGCGGGGCCGAGAGCTCCGACTCCGGGGTCCTCTCTCTGACTCTGGGAGGGGGGCGGTTGGTGATTAGAGGGGAGGGGCTGAGGGCTCAGACTCCGGGGTCCTGTCTCTGGCTGAGGAGGGAGCCTCAGAGCTCCGACTCCGGGGTCCTCTCTAGAAGTGGGGGGGAGTCTCCAGGAACCAGCTGTTGCGGGAGGCCCATGAGGGGTTCCCGCCGGTGCTGTTGTTTTCTCTCTGTTCTTTGTCCCTGTCACTTGCTGCAGGGAAGCCCCCAGGGCTGGGGGGCGGAGGAGGGGCAAGCCTGCCCCTAGCTGTGGGCAGCAGGTGACGGGCGTGTGTTCCAGTCGGGGTCCCCGGCTGCGCAGTCCTGGGCGCTGGGGCTGTGGGATGGAATGGGGGCTGGGCTGCAGGGCGCACAGTGGGGGAGGAGTCCCCTTGGCACACGCTGGAGGGGCTGTGTCCCGGCCCCAGATGCCCCCTCTGCCGGCATGTGGTGGGGCAGAGATGCCGGGGACACCCAGGAGCTGCAGGATCCCCCCCGAGTGGAGCTCCAGGGCGCCCCTGTCTGGCTTTCTGACACCCCTCCCCCGCCGCAGGCAGCAGCATGCGTCTGGTCGGACCATGGGGTCCACGCGGGTGACGGCCAAGGAGCTGTGTGAGAATGACGACCTGGCCACCAGCCTGGTGCTCGACTCCTACCTGGGCTTCAAGACCCACAAGATGAACGTCAGGTCAGGGCGTGGCTGGCCGGGGGACAGGGGCTGTGGGGCGGGAGTGAGGGGCACCGGGAGGGGCTGCGGGGCAAGAGTGAGGGGCACGGGCTGGGCTGGGCTGGGCTGGCAGGGGCTGTGTCAGGAGTGAGGGGCACTGGCAGGGCTGGGCAGGCAGGGGCTGTGTCAGGAGTGAGGGGCACTGGCAGGGCTGGGCTGGCAGGGGCTGTGTCAGGAGTGAGGGGCACGGGCAGGGCTGGGCTGGCAGGGGCTGTGTGTCAGGAGTGAGGGGCACGGGCTGGGCTGGGCTGGCAGGGGCTGTGTCAGGAGTGAGGGGCACTGGCAGGGCTGGGCTGACAGGGGCTGTGTCAGGAGTGAGGGGCACTGGCAGGGCTGGGCTGGCAGGGGCTGTGTCAGGAGTGAGGGGCACTGGCAGGGCTGGGCTGGGCAGGCAGGGGCTGTGTCAGGAGTGAGGGGCACTGGCTGGGCTGGGCTGGGCAGGCAGGGGCTGTGTCAGGAGTGAGGGGCACCGGCAGGGCTGGGCTGGGCAGGCAGGGGCTGTGTCAGGAGTGAGGGGCACCGGCAGGGCTGGGCTGGCAGGGGCTGTGTCAGGAGTGAGGGGCACTGGCTGGGCTGGGCTGGGCTGGCAGGGGCTGTGTCAGGAGTGAGGGGCACCGGCAGGGCTGGGCAGGCAGGGGCTGTGTCAGGAGTGAGGGGCACTGGCAGGGCTGGGCTGGGCTGGCAGGGGCTGTGTCAGGAGTGAGGGGCACCGGCAGGGCTGGGCTGGCAGGGGCTGTGTCAGGAGTGAGGGGCACTGGCAGGGCTGGGCTGACAGGGGCTGTGTCAGGAGTGAGGGGCACCGGCAGGGCTGGGCTGGCAGGGGCTGTGTCAGGAGTGAGGGGCACTGGCAGGGCTGGGCTGGCAGGGGCTGTGTCAGGAGTGAGGGGCACTGGCAGGGCTGGGCTGACAGGGGCTGTGTCAGGAGTGAGGGGCACTGGCAGGGCTGGGCTGACAGGGGCTGTGTCAGGAGTGAGGGGCACCGGCAGGGCTGGGCTGGCAGGGGCTGTGTCAGGAGTGAGGGGCACCGGCAGGGCTGGGCAGGCAGGGGCTGTGTCAGGAGTGAGGGGCACTGGCAGGGCTGGGCTGGCAGGGGCTGTGTCAGGAGTGAGGGGCACCGGCAGGGCTGGGCTGGCAGGGGCTGTGTCAGGAGTGAGGGGCACCGGCAGGGCTGGGCTGGGCTGGCAGGGGCTGTGTCAGGAGTGAGGGGCACCGGCAGGGCTGGGCTGACAGGGGCTGCGGGGCAGAAGTGAGGGGCACCGGCAGGGCTGGGCTGGCAGGGGCTGTGTGTCAGGAGTGAGGGGCACGGGCTGGGCTGGGCTGGCAGGGGCTGTGTGTCAGGAGTGAGGGGCACTGGCAGGGCTGGGCTGACAGGGGCTGTGTCAGGAGTGAGGGGCACCGGCAGGGCTGGGCTGGCAGGGGCTGTGTCAGGAGTGAGGGGCACTGGCAGGGCTGGGCTGGCAGGGGCTGTGTCAGGAGTGAGGGGCACTGGCAGGGCTGGGCTGACAGGGGCTGTGTCAGGAGTGAGGGGCACTGGCAGGGCTGGGCTGACAGGGGCTGTGTCAGGAGTGAGGGGCACCGGCAGGGCTGGGCTGGCAGGGGCTGTGTCAGGAGTGAGGGGCACCGGCAGGGCTGGGCAGGCAGGGGCTGTGTCAGGAGTGAGGGGCACTGGCAGGGCTGGGCTGGCAGGGGCTGTGTCAGGAGTGAGGGGCACCGGCAGGGCTGGGCTGGCAGGGGCTGTGTCAGGAGTGAGGGGCACCGGCAGGGCTGGGCTGGGCTGGCAGGGGCTGTGTCAGGAGTGAGGGGCACCGGCAGGGCTGGGCTGACAGGGGCTGCGGGGCAGAAGTGAGGGGCACCGGCAGGGCTGGGCTGGCAGGGGCTGCAGGGCAGAAGTGAGGGGCACCGGCAGGGCTGGGGGAGCCCAGGGCTGGGGTGGCAGGGGTGTGATGAGGACTCTCTGCCCCCCAGCCCGCTCCCCGCCATCAGGAGGCAGCACCACCTGCGCGAGGCGGTGGAGGGGTTCCGCCGGCGCCGGGACCTGGAGGCCGCGTACCGGGCCCTCATGCTGGGCGAATGGGCTGGCCCCTACTTCAAGAGCCGTAGCCGCCAGCAGGAGACAGCGCTCAAAACTCACGTGAGTCCTGGGGCCTGGCCTGCCGAGGGGCAGGGCAAGGGGTCCAGTGGGCGGAGCAGGGAAGGGCGGGGTGGGGCTGGGCTGGGCTGGGCTGGGCGCTAGGACTCCTGGGTTCTCAGCCTGGGTCACGGTCCCTCTCGTGTTCTCCCCAGATATTCCGCTACCTCCGCATCTTCCTCCCTGAGAGCGGCTTCGCCATCCTGCCCTGCAGCCGCTACTCCCTGGAGACCAACGGGGCCCAGGTGGTGTCCACAAAGTCATGGTAGGAGGCTCTCGACTCCCTGCACCCCATGGGCAAAGGGCTCCCTTACGCCTGTCCCGCCCCAGAGCAGCTGGCTCCCAGACTGGGCAAGGGGTCCCCCTACGCCTGCCCACCCCCCAAAATGACTGGGTCCCGTGCTAGAAGGGGTCCCCCTACGCCTGCCTATCCCCCAGAGTGGCTGGGTCCCGTGCCAGGCGAGGGGTCTCTGTGTATCCAGCCTCCCCACCCACCCCCAGTGCCCGATGGGGGGCTGTGCAGCAGGCCCTTACCTGCCCCCAATGCCGCAGGAGGAAGAACGACAAGCTGGAGCTGCTGGTGGGCTGCATTGCGGAGCTGACGGAGCCAGACGAGAGCCTGCTGCGGGCCGGGGAGAACGACTTCAGCATCATGTACTCCACGCGCAAGCAGTGCGCCCAGCTCTGGCTCGGCCCCGCCGCCTTCATCAACCACGGTGCGGGCGGCTGCTCCCGCCCACCTCGCCGGGCCCCTCGCCAGAGCCCCCGCCACTCCCGCCTGCCCTGCTGGGCCCCTCGCCAGAGCCCCCGCCCCTCCCGCCCACCTCGCCGGGCCCCTCGCCAGAGCCCCCGCCACTCCCGCCTGCCCTGCTGGGCCCCCTGCCGGGCTCCCCACCACTCCCGCCCGCCCCGCTGGGCCCCCCGCTAGCCTCCCCACCCACCCACCCTGCCGGGCCCCCCGCTGCCCCCCGCCCCTTCCGCCCGCCCTGCCGGGCCCCTCGCTGGACCCCCCTCCACTCCCGCCCGCCCTGCCATGTCCCCCACCCCTCCCGCCGTGCAGGGCCTCCCGCCACTCCCACCCGCCCTGCCGGGCCCCCCGCCGGACCCCCCGCCACTCCCGCCCGCCCTGCCATGTCCCCCGCCCCTCCCGCCCTGCAGGGCCTCCCGCCACTCCCACCCGCCCTGCCAGGCCCCCCGCCGGACCCCCCGTCACTCCCGCCCCCACTGCTTCCACCCACCCGCCCTACTGGGCCCCTGGTACTCCTCCTACCTGCCCTGCCAGGCCCCTGCCGGGCCTCCCACCCACCTTGCCAGATCCCCACTCTTGCCGCTCTGCCAGGCACCTGCTGCCTCCACCCGCCCACCCCGCCAAGCCCCTTTCCTGCCCTGCCGGTGCCCCTCAGTCCTGACCTGCAGCCCCACCCTGGGCTCCCCCAGCTCTGCCCCATCCTCCTGTGGCCCCTCCCTCCCAGCCTCTTTGGGATCTCCCAGACCTGTAGGGGGCCTCTCAGTGGTGCCCCCCGCACTGGGGGGGGTCATTCAGCACCAGCTCTGCCCCTGGCACGGCTGATCCTCTCCAGCCCGTAGGTGTGGGCAGGGCTGGGCGGGGGGAGGCTTTGTCCCACCCTGGTCCCCGTGGCGGCAGCCTGTGGTCACTCACCCTGGGGCGGCAGGGCTGGGGACGTGCTGTGAGCCGGGGGGAGTGGCAGGCGCCTGATCCTGTCTTCTGCCTTCTCTCCACTCCCGCTGCTCCTGGACTGCCGGGGGACCCACCAGACTGCAGGCCCAACTGCAAGGTAGGGCTCGCCGGGGGGCTGGGGCGGAGCCAGGACGTGGGACCCCGGGGAAGGGAGGGGCAAGAAGTTGGGGCGGAGGGTGAACGAGCCTTTGCCCAGGGCTGGGAGACCCCTGCTGGGGGGTGCAGCTGTCGGGGGTTATGGCCCCCCCGCTGACGTCCCTGTCCCGCCAGTTCGTCCCGACGGAGGGGAACACGGCCTGCGTCAAGGTGCTCAGGGACATCGAGCCGGACGACGAGATCACCTGCTTCTACGGCGACGGCTTCTTTGGGGAGAACAACGAGCTGTGCGAGTGCCGCACCTGCGAGAGGTGGGGCGGGGGGCCAGGCCGCCTGGCTCGGGAGGGGAGCGGGGGCTAGTGGGTGGAGCAGTGGGGCGGGGAGCCAGGCCGCCTGGCTCGGGAGGGGAGTGGGGGCTAGTGGGTGGAGCAGCGTGGTCGGGAGCCAGGACGCTTGGGGAGGGGAGTGGGGGCTAGTGGGTAGAGCAGCGTGGTCGGGAGCCAGGACGCTTGGGGAGGGGAGCAGGGGCTAGTGGGTAGAGCAGCGTGGTTGGGAGCCAGGACGCCTGGGGAGGGGAGCAGGGGCTAGTGGGTAGAGCAGTGTGGTCGGGAGCCAGGACGCCTGAGGAGGGGAGCGGGGGCTAGTGGGTAGAGCAGTGTGGTCAGGAGCCAGGATGCCTGGGGAGGGGAGCGGGGGCTAGTGGGTAGAGCAGTGTGGTCGGGAGCCAGGACGCCTGGGGAGGGGAGCGGGGGCTAGTGGGTGGAGCAGTATGGTCGGGAGCCAGGACGCCTGGGGAGGGGAGCGGGGGCTAGTGGGTAGAGCAGTGTGGTCAGGAGCCAGGATGCCTGGGGAGGGGAGCGGGGGCTAGTGGGTGGAGCAGCAGGGCCGGGAGCCAGGACGCCTGAGGAGGGGAGCAGGGGCTAGTGGGTGGAGCAGTGTGGTCGGGAGCCAGGACGCCTGGGGACGGGTGCGGGGGCTAGTGGGTAGAGCAGTGTGGTCGGGAGCCAGGACGCCTGGGGAGGGGAGCAGGGGCTAGTGGGTAGAGCAGTGTGGTCAGGAGCCAGGACGCCTGGGGAGGGGAGCGGGGGCTAGTGGGTAGAGCAGTGTGGTCGGGAGCCAGGACGCCTGGGGAGGGGAGCAGGGGCTAGTGGGTAGAGCAGTGTGGTCAGGAGCCAGGATGCCTGGGGAGGGGAGCAGGGGCTAGTGGGTAGAGCAGTGTGGTCGGGAGCCAGGACGCCTGGGGAGGGGAGCAGGGGCTAGTGGGTAGAGCAGTGTGGTCGGGAGCCAGGACGCCTGGGGAGGGGAGCGGGGGCTAGTGGGTAGAGCAGTGTGGTCGGGAGCCAGGACGCCTGGGGAGGGGAGCAGGGGCTAGTGGGTGGAGCAGCAGGGCCGGGAGCCAGGACTTAAGGCCTCTGTTTGCGCAGGAAGGGGGAAGGCGCCTTCCGCCTGCGGAAGAAGGACCCCTCGCAATCTACCTCAGCGCAGGAGAAGTACCGGCTGCGGGAGACGGACGGGCGGCTGCAGCGCTGGAAGGGGCGGGTCTCCAAACAGACGCAGCAGCCGGGCGCGCGGCGCCGGCGGAAGGCCCGGCGCAGGAGGGAGCGTGCCCGCGGTAGGCGCCCCGCCCGGGGGGTCGGCGGTGGCGCTGTCCTGGTGCCGGGGGTTTGCCTGACCTCTCCCTTTGTCCTCTTGCAGCTTCCCGGCTCGGAGCCCGGAGCCGCGGGCTGCCCTGGTCTCTGGTGGCGCTGAAGGACCTGCGGGTCGCCCTGCACGACTGTGTGGCCTGCCGGGGCGCGGGGCCAGCTGGCTGCCGGCTGCGGAAGCCCCTCTGGGTTTCCCTGCCGCGGTGGGAGCCCAGAGCCGGGCGGACGCCGGCCAGCGCCGAGGGCTCCGGCACCGTCCTCCGTCGCTCGCTGCGCAGACGCCGCCCGGCGCACTGGGACGACAGCTGCTGCACAGCCACCGGCCTGGCCGGTCCCCGCCTGGCCCCCCCCAGTCCCAGCTGCGCGCTGCGTCTGGGGCTGGGGGGCAGGCTGCCCCCAAGAGGACTGGCTGGGCAAGGCTCAGGGGCTGGGGGGCCACATGGGGTCCGCTGCCCCAGCCGAGGCCTGCGGGAGACCCTGCCCTCCATGAGGCTCTCGGGGGGAATTCTGGAGCTTCGGGCTGGCCTCACTGGGCCCCCTTGTGGAGCTCTGAAGCTCTGTGCTAGAGACATGCGGCTCCACACTGGGGATGGGGGGCCCTCTGGGGCAGCGCTGGGGGCCAGGGACATGGGACCCCCTGGGGTAGCGCTGGAGCCGGGTTCTGGGGACATGGGGCCCCCTGGGATAGCGCTGGAGCCAGGTTGCAGGGACGCGGGACCCCCTGGGGCTGCGCTGGAGCCAGGTTCCAGGGACACGGGGCCCCCTGGGGCTGCGCTGGAGCCAGGTTGCAGGGACGCGGGACCCCCTGGGGCAGCGCTGGAGCCAGGTTGCAGGGACGCGGGGCCCCCTGGGGCTGCGCTGGAGCCAGGTTGCAGGGACGCGGGGCCCCCTGGGGCAGCGCTGGAGCCAGGTTGCAGGGACGCGGGGCCCCCTGGGGCTGCGCTGGAGCCAGGTTCCAGGGACACGGGGCCCCCTGGGGCTGCGCTGGAGCCAGGTTGCAGGGACGCGGGACCCCCTGGGGCAGCGCTGGAGCCGGGGACTGGGGACTTGAGGCCCCCTGGGGCCATGCTGGAGCTGGGGGCCGGGAACGCAGGACCCCCTGGGGCAGCGCTGGAGCCAGGTTGCAGGGACACGGGGCCCCCTGGGGCAGCGCTGGAGCCAGGTTGCAGGGACGCGGGGCCCCCTGGGGCAGCGCTGGAGCCAGGTTGCAGGGACGCGGGGCCCCCTGGGGCTGCGCTGGAGCCAGGGGCCAGGGACGCGGGGCCCCCTGGGGCTGCGCTGGAGCCAGGGGTTGGGGACGCAGGGCCCCCTGCTGGAGCTGTGAAGCACCGCGCCGGGGACACAGCTCCCCAACCCCTGACCCCCCCAGCTCCCCCGCCCCCGAGCCAGCTGCTCTGTCGGACCAGGAGTATGGCCCGGCAGCAAGCCAAGGCCACGCTCCCTGCCAGCCCCTGCTCCCACCCCCCGAACCGCCAGCAGCCGGCCAGCCAGCCCCCCCCGGGCAGAGACGACCCCAAGCTCTCCCTCTACGCCCACGTCCGCCTGGAGGCGGGGAGGCTCTGCCGGGCGGAGCAGGAGCCCAAACGGACGGTGACCTTCCACCCCTTCACCCCCCCCAAGCGCCTGCGGCTGGTGGTGAGCCACGGCTCCATCAACCTCGACATGGCCTCCAGCGAGGAGTCGGCCTGAGGCTCAGGGACCTCGCCTGGCTGCCGGCCCGTGGGCCGGGGCCCCAGCTCTCTGAGGTGCATGCCTGGGGCGGCGCTGGGCTCCCCCTCCCCTCGGGCTGGGGCCGGGGGTCATTATCCCTCTGACGAGTGCAGAGAACCAGCAGGGCTGGGGCCTGGCTCCTCAGCTGGGGCGGCAGGACCCCCTTGCCTGCAGGGGAGCCCTGTCCTGGGGGGCGGGCGGGCCCCGCTCTCGCCTGGGCAGTGCTTGCGCAAGAGAGTGGAAGGGCCGACCTCCCCTCCTCCCCCCAGCTCTGCAGGCGTCTGGGGCCGGCGGCCGTCCCCTCCCTCTGGTGCTATTTGGGCTTTCCTCCCTTGCACCCCCAGCCCCCGGAGGCACAGTCCAGCTGTGGCCCCGGGAGGGGGTGCTCAGGGACCCCCTGCCCCCGATCAAAGGGCCCCAGTGTTCTTACTGCTTGATGCTGTTCTCAGGGCTCACTGGGCCAAGGGCCCCTGGTGGATTTGGGGTTGGGGGGGCGAAGGGGCTAATTTCTCACAGAGTCCCGAGCTGGGGGTGTGTCCCCTGCCCTCCAGGTGGTGGCTGATCCCTGCCCGTGTCACTGGACCTCGGTACAGACGATGGATCGTGGGGCAGGAGCGAGCCCGGACTCCTGGGGGCTGCAGCCAGCTGCGGGAGGGGAGTGGGGGCTAGTGTTTTGGGGGGGGGAGGCAGGACTCCTGGGTTCTCTCCCCAGCTGCACCTTGGCTTGGGCCCAGTCATCACTTGTGTGCCTCGGTTTCCCCATCTGGAAAATGGGTTTCACACTTACCTACCTCACTGGGGAAGGGAGGAGGCAAAGCCATTGGCCAAGTATCCGGGCCATTCCCCTGGTCACCTGCAGTGCCCCCTTTCCCTGCCTCCCCCAGCTGGAGCCCCCCAGAGCTTGGGCACTGCAAATGGGGGGGGCTCCCATTCTAGCTCAGCTGGCCTGAGACTCCCATGTGGTTTGTAACGACCCCCCCACCCCTCTGGGTCCAAGGCAGAGGGTCGCTGGCCCCAGGGCTCTTCTGGGGGGAGGAAAGGTGCTAATGCTATTAGAGCTCCCCCCAGGGGCCTGCACTGCATGAGGGGGTTGGGCTAGAAATGTGGGGGGGACATTTGCCCAGGCCAAACCCACAGCTGATCCCAGGGGGTGGGGGGTTGGATTGGTGCTAGGGGCCCGTGGGGTACGGTGGGGGTGGGAGACGCCCCATAGGGGAATGTGCCCAGCTCTGGGGAAGGGGGGTATATGAGGGGGTTCCCAGCCCCCCTTTGGAGCTGGGGCCTGTGGGGAGGAGCCGGGCAGCGCGCGTTTGGGGGGGGTGTAGGGAGTGGGGCAGAAAACCCACTTTTGAAAATGGACAAACAATGGTTGGAATAAAGATTTTGTAAAACATTGTACCTGTGTCTGCTCTGAGAGCAAGGGGGCTAGGAGCCAGGGCGCCGGGTTCTCCCACCTCTGGGGGGGGCTTGGTGCCCATCCCCTGGCTGGGGCATGGGGGCGTCCCATGGATTGCTCTGGCTGCAGAAACTTGGGGGTTGCTTTTCCTCTCGCAGGAGATAGAGCTGAAATGCTCCCCCACCGCATCACACTGCCCAGCACACTGGGCTGGCAGGGGGTGCGGGTCGGGAGTTAGGGGCACCCCCAGGGCTGGGGAGGCAGGGGCTGCGGGTCGGGAGTTAGGGGCACCCCCAGGGCTGGGGAGGCAGGGGCTGCGGGTCGGGAGTTAGGGGCACCCCCAGGGCTGGGGAGGCAGGGGGTGCGGGTCGGGAGTTAGGGGCACCCCCAGGGCTGGGGAGGCAGGGGGTGCGGGTCGGGAGTTAGGGGCACCCCCAGGGCTGGGGAGGCAGGGGGTGCGGGTCGGGAGTTAGGGGCACCCCCAGGGCTGGGGAGGCAGGGGGTGCGGGTCGGGAGTTAGGGGCACCCCCAGGGCTGGGGAGGCAGGGGGTGCGGGTCGGGAGTTAGGGGCACCCCCAGGGCTGGGGAGGCAGGGGGTGCGGGTCGGGAGTTAGGGGCACCCCCAGGGCTGGGGAGACAGGGGCTGCGGGTCGGGAGTTAGGGGCACCCCCAGGGCTGGGGAGGCAGGGGGTGCGGGTCGGGAGTTAGGGGCACCCCCAGGGCTGGGGAGGCAGGGGGTGCGGGTCGAGAGTTGGGGCACCCCCAGGGCTGGGCTGTGGCTCAGGAGTTAGGGGCACCCCCAGGGCTGGAGAGGCAGGGGGTGCGGGTCGGGAGTTAGGGGCACCCCCAGGGCTGGGCTGTGGGTCAGGAGTTAGGGGCACCCCCAGGGCTGGAGAGGCAGGGGGTTGACTGAGGCAGGGAACAGTTGGAATAGGGCTGGGAAGACCCGTCCTCTGCTCCTCCCCCTTTCAGCCCACTCCCCCCGCCTTCCAGGCCAGAACACTCCTTCCCTCCTTTAGGCCACGACAGCCGCAGTCGCCTGGGTCCCCTTCCATCCCCCCCCCCCGTGGCTCCCTGCTGGTCCTGGCCATCGTGGTCTCCATGTTCGGCCACCTGACGGGCTGGTTCCTTGTCTGAGGTCAGAGGTTCGCCTCCCTGCACACCCAGGAACGGCCCCCAGCCATGGAGCTGGCCTCTCCCCATGGTAGAATGAGAATCTGGTGGAAAAGACCCGGCTACCAACAGGATCTGCCGGCACAGCAGGCCAGCCCTTGGGAAGGGAAGAGGCTGATGGGCAGGTCAGGGTGTATCTGAGCAGATATAGATCAGGTGCAGGGAGGAGTCAAGCAGACCTGGGTTTGCTCTGTGGGCCTTCTCCTAGGATCCCCCCGAAGGGAGCATCTTGTTCCTTGGCTGAACTGTGACCACAGGGGAGCTGGGAGTCAGGCTCAGAGGGGAAGTAAAGCCAACTATCACAAATATTGGGGTGGTGGGTAGCAATGTATATAAATCTGAAGGGAGGAGATGTAGAAAATTGATAAGGGAAGCAAAAGGCAGGAAGGCCACGTCGCTGGCCCACAGTGTTAAAGACAATTAAGGAGCTGTTTTAAACATAGATTAGGAGCACAAAGAGCTCTGCCATTGCTATGGGGACATTGTAGATGGAGAGGGTAGAAATTTCAGTGCTGCCACGAAGGGAGAATCTTTCCTTAAATATTTCTTGTGTCTGCGCGTGGAAAAAGTACACTGTCAGGGTGGTCAAATATTGGAATAAATTGCCAAGGGAGGTGGTGGAATCTCCCTCTCTGGAGATATTTAAGAACAGGTTAGATAGACATCTGTCAGGGATGGTGTAGACGGAGCTTGGTCCTGCCTTGAGGGCGGGGGGCTGGACTCGATGACTTCTTGAGGTCCCTTCCAGTCCTATTATTCTATGATTCTATGATTCTATGATGTTGCCTGAGCAGGTGATGATGGTGGGCAAGCTCTCGGTTCTTCTCTTGACTCAAGTGAAAGTAAAATAGCAGGTACAAAAGGAAATCACCAAGAGTTTGAAAAGAGCTGGCCGAGGCATCCGGAGCCCTCTTTGGGCTGAGAAAGCTAACCTTGGGCCAATGTTTTAAATGGGATTTGGGGATCTCCCAACTAATTGTGGACCTGTCGTCCTGACATCAAGCCCGGGGGGATAATGGGAGGGCAAATCCGTGCTTCAATTAATACAAATTAAAGGAAAGTGCCATGATTCCTCAGCATGGGAGTATGGGGACTCGCCCCCTCACACTGACCAGCTGGGCTCTTTTGCTGCGATACCCCGTTTGGCTGAGGAAGGTCACGGGGCAGAGGCAATGAAGCTTGGGGAGGGACGCCAGCTGGGATCACTCGGCTGTTGGCTGGCAGCTGGGTTGAGTGGTTAGAGCCCATCGCCCTTCCCTTGGCCTGCTCCACCCCCCATGGCAGCCACAGAGCCCGGGTGCTATTGACGGGGGTCAGGGGGTTAGCCCTTGCATTCCTGCCCAGCTTCCCCGAGCCTCCCACGTGGTGTGTGTCAAAATCGTCCCCCGCTCTGCCTCTCCCAGGATCAGCCTCACCTGCCCCCCCCCTTCTCCCCAGCGAATACGTCAGGGCTCATGCCTGGCCCAGCCCCTGCAGGGCTTCTTCCCTAGGGTGGGGAAGCCGCTGACCCAGAAAACCTGGTGAACTTTGTATCCTGGGGAGGGGGGGAGGAGCCAATTTCCCCCATGGCTGGGCTCCGCCCCCCAACCATCCAGGGTGGGTGCTCCCGAGGGACACGCCTCTCCCGAGGGGAATGCGCCCAGCTCTGGGGAAGGGAGACTGTGGGACGGGGGTGTAAATCTTGGCAGGAATCGGGGTGTTCTGGCACCAGGGGTGCGCCTGTTCCTCTGGCCCCCGAGCAGGGGGGGGCCTGATGGTCGGGGGAAGGGCTGGGAGCCAGGACTCCCGGGCTGTCTCCCGGCGGGGGCTGGCGGATGGGTGTCGATTGGCGTGGGGAGGAGCAGCCTGCAGCTGCCTCTGGCCCGGCGCCAGCAGGCTCAGAGCCCAGCAGGGGGCGCTTTCCCCTGGCCCGGCTGCCCTTGTGCCCAGAGCAGCACCCGGCGGGAGGGGGGCTCGGAGCTGCAGGGGGCGTCCGCTGCCCGGCTGGCTCTGGGATTTGGCTCCGGGACCCTGGGCTCCCCCCCGAAGAGACATGGAGGCAGCGAGGAGGCGCAGATCCGACTCCTGGCACCAGGCTCCCTCTGGCTCTCCCTGGTCCGCCCCCCCCTCCCCCTCCGCCCGGCAGGGACTCCCAGCGCCTCCCCATGCGGAGACAGGTTCCCCTCCCATCTGCCTGGGACGCAGCCGCCTGAGCCTGGAGCCGCCGGAGCCACCGGCATCCCCGGGCCGGCTCCCTCCTGCTGCCAGGTGCGGCGGGTGGGACGAGCTGAGCGAACACTGCGCAGGGTGCGGAGGTTCGGGGGGGGCGGGGGATGAAGACAGGGGAGGGGGCAGGGCTGGAGGGGAGAGAACCCAGGAGTCCGGGCGCTCTGCCCCGCGATCGACCCAGTGACCCTTCTGCTGCCCTCGGGCTGGACTGGGCTCAGACCCACTGCAGGGCACTCGACGGCCTGGCTGGGCGCCCCCGGACTCCTGGGTTCTCTCGGTGGCCCTGGGAGGGACGTGGGGTTCTGCTCCGAGGGACGGGGGTTGGGACTCCCATAAATGTTTGGTGTTTGCTTTTCCGCTGGTTGGATCCGGAGATAAGCAGGAACTTGCTTCCCTGCCCTCCGTCCCATGGAGGGGTCCCACGCCCTAGTATAGCTCCGGCACTAAACCAGGGCTGGGCTGGCAGGGGCTGTGGGGCAGGGGTGAGGGGCACCGGCAGGGCGGGGTGGCGGCAGGCGCTGTGGGGCGGGGGTGAGGGGCACCGGCAGGGCGGGTGGGAGCAGGCGCTGTGGGGCGGGGGTGAGGGGCACCGGCAGGGCGGGTGGGGGCAGGCGCTGTGGGGCGGGGGTGAGGGGCACCGGCAGGGGCAGGGCGGGTGGGGGCAGGGGCTGTGGGGCGGGAGTGAGGGACACCGGCAGGGGCTGTGGGGCGGGAGTGAGGGGCACCGGCAGGGCGGGCTGGGGCAGGCGCTGTGGGGCGGGAGTGAGGGGCACCGGGGGCGGGTGGGAGCAGGCGCTGTGGGGCGGGAGTGAGGGGCACCGGCAGGGTGGGTGGGGGCAGGGGCTGTGGGGCGGGAGTGAGGGGCACCGGCAGGGTGGGTGGGGGCAGGCGCTGTGGGACGGGAGTGAGGGGCACCGGCAGGGCGGGTGGGGGCAGGTGCTGTGGGGCGGGGGTGAGGGGCACCGGCAGGGCGGGTTGGGGCAGGCGCTGTGGGGCGGGAGTGAGGGGCACCGGGGGCGGGTGGGAGCAGGCGCTGTGGGGCGGGAGTGAGGGGCACCGGCAGGGCGGGTTGGGGCAGGCGCTGTGGGGCGGGAGTGAGGGGCACCGGGGGCGGGTGGGAGCAGGCGCTGTGGGGCGGGAGTGAGGGGCACCGGCAGGGTGGGTGGGGGCAGGGGCTGTGGGGCGGGAGTGAGGGGCACCGGCAGGTGCTGTGGGGCGGGGGTGAGGGGCACCGGCAGGGCGGGTTGGGGCAGGCGCTGTGGGGCGGGAGTGAGGGGCACCGGGGGCGGGTGGGAGCAGGCGCTGTGGGGCGGGAGTGAGGGGCACCGGCAGGGTGGGTGGGGGCAGGGGCTGTGGGGCGGGAGTGAGGGGCACCGGCAGGGGCTGTGGGGCGGGAGTGAGGGGCACCGGCAGGGTGGGTGGGGGCAGGCGCTGTGGGGCGGGAGTGAGGGGCACCGGCAGGGCGGGTGGGGGCAGGTGCTGTGGGGCGGGAGTGAGGGGCACCGGCAGGGTGGGTGGGGGCGGGGGCTGTGGGGCGGGAGTGAGGGGCACCGGCAGGGTGGGTGGGGGCAGGGGCTGTGGGGTGGGAGTGAGGGGCACCGGCAGGGCGGGTGGGGGTAGGGGCTGTGGGGTGGGAGTGAGGGGCACCGGCAGGGCTGGCGGGGGGGGGGGGGGTACAGAGGTAGAGGCAGAGGCAAGAGCTGCTCAGCTGGAATCGGGCCGGGAAGACCCCTCCTTTGATTCTCCCCCTTTCACCTGATTCCTTCCCCCCTTGCAGGCCAGAACCTCCTCCTCTTGCCTCAGCCATGACGGCCCCTGTCGCCTGGGTCCCCTTCCGGTCCCCCCCGCATCTCCCCGTCATCCTGCTGCTCCTGGCCATCCTGGCCTTCTCCACGTTTGGCCACCTGAAGGGCTGGTTCCCTGCCCAAGGTCAGAGGTTCCCCTCCCCGCACGCCCAGGAACAGCCCCCAGCCACGGAGCGGGGCATGTGGACCGTGAACTCCATGGGGCGCCTGGGGAACCAGATGGGGGAATACGCCTCCCTCTACGCCCTGGCCAAGGTGAACGGGCGCCAGGCCTACATCCCGCCGGAGATGCACCAGCAGCTGGCCCCGCTCTTCCGCATCACCCTGCCCGTGATCTCCCGGGACGTGCTCCAGCGCATCCCCTGGAGGGATTACGGGCTCCACAATTGGATGTCGGAGGAGTACAGGCACATCGAGGGGAAATACGTCCGGTTCACGGGCTACCCGTGGTCCTGGACCTTCTACCACCACCTCCGGCAGGAGATCAGCCAGGAATTCTCCTTCCACGACCACGTCAGGGAGGAGGCCAACCAGTACCTGGCCGGGCTGCGTGACCAGCGCCAGAACGTGACCTACGTCGGCGTCCATGTCCGGAGGGGGGACTACGTCCGGGTGATGCCCCAGGTCCGGAAAGGGGTGGTGGCGGACAAGGCCTACCTGGACAAGGCCATGGGCTACTTCCGGGCCAGGTACCAGGAGCCGGTCTTCATGGTGACCAGCAACGGGATGGACTGGTGCCGGGAGAACATTGACGCCTCGCAGGGGGACGTGTATTTCTCGGGGGACGGGAAGGAGTCGTCGCCGGGGAGGGATTTCGCTCTCTTGGCCCATTGCAACCACACGATCATGACCATCGGGACTTTCGGCATCTGGGCCGCCTACCTGGCCGGGGGGGGAGACCATCTACTTGGCCAACTACACCCTCCCCGATTCCCCCTTCCTCCAGCTCTTCAAGCCGGAAGCCGCCTTCCTGCCCGAGTGGATCGGGATCGATGCCGACCTCTCCCCGCTGCTGAATGGAAAACAAAGGCAGAAAAGGTCTGTCCCACAGTCTACGGAAAGGACCAGTCAGGATAGCGGGCCTGCGCCTGGGCACTGAAGGGGGCCTTGGCGTGGTCAGGGTGGTTCACAGCAGATATTGGTCAGGTCCAGAGTGAGGTCAGGGCAACCTGACTCCCTTCTGCCAAATTTTTCTTAGGTTTCCCCAGAAGGGGGCATCTTGTTACTATTTTGAAATAGTTAGTGCAGGGAAGCTGGGTGTAAGGATCAGAGGGGAAGTGAAGCCAGCTGTAAATGGAACAGGGAATATGGAAGATATATTATAGTTACGTCAGAAATGGGGGATTGTAGAAAATTGATAAGGGAAGCAAAGGGACACAGCGTAATATCTGTGATCAGCAGAGTTAAAGCACATGGAGCAGGGTTTTTTTTAAAATGCACGTTAGGAACAGAGAGAATGAGGACGATGATACTGGGGCGTGGCCGATGGAATTTTCAGTCCTGCAAAGGAGGCGGAATCATTCGGTTTCCTATGTCTGCTCTGCGGCTAGACAAATAAATGGCCACTGGGTTCAGCTAGCACAACGTGAGTTGAATGCCAGCCAATTGTGGCCCGGATCCCACCCCCACGCCAGCCAGCTGTGGCCCGGATCCCACCCCATGCCAGCCAATCGTGGCCCGGATCCCACCCCATGCCAGCCAATCGTGGCCCGAATCCCACCCCACGCCAGCCAATCGTGGCCCAGATCCCACCCCCACGCCAGCCCAATCGTGGCCCAAATCCCACCCCACGCCAGCCAATCGTGGCCCGAATCCCACCCCACGCCAGCCAATCGTGGCCCGGATCCCCACCCCCACGCCAGCCAATCGTGGCCCGGATCCCCACCCCACGCCAGCCAATTGTGGCCCAGATCCCACCCCACGCCAGCCAATCGTGGCCCGAATCCCACCCCACGCCAGCCAATCGTGGCCCGGATCCCACCCCACGCCAGCCAATCATGGCCCCTAAGGCCGGCAACCCCGTTGTGGGGGAGGAGGGTGGGCGTGGCCATGCAAATGCCATCCGCTCCTGGCGTGCTCTGCCCCCACTCGCCCCTAGGGGGCCGTGGCCAGGTGTCCCTGTGTTTGGAGCCGATAACGGGGGGAAGTTACAGACTCACAGTGGAAATCGGGGTGTTCAGGGCGACTCGTTCTCCCAGTTTCGCCCGTGGAGGGGGCTGAGGGCTCCGCCCCAAACTGGAATGTCTTACAGGCCCTGTCCTATCACGGCCGCCCCCGCTTTGGGGAGCTTGGGGGGGGGGGGCGCTACGACAGCACCTGTGAGAAATGTAAGTGTGGGGGGGGGAGTGCAGGGGTCAGGGCAGTGGGGGGGGCTGTGCGTGAGTTAGGGCAGGGGGCTGCAGGAGGCAGGGTTGGGTATAGGAGGGGCTCCACCTGGGGGGGGTACAATGAGGAACTCAGAGTGACAGGGGGGCGGTCACAGAAGCTCCCTTTGGGGTCTTCCCGGGGTGCTGGGAAAGCCACTGACGGGCTCTGTGGGGCTCCTCACCACCCCGTCCTGCTGGGCCAGGTCGCCTGGCCTCCCCCAGCCAAGGCCCAGAGCTGAGACCCCCCCCCCCCCCCCCCCCGAGCAGCAGACACTTTTCAGGTCTGAGGACAATGCAGTTTCGGGCCCAGCACCCAGGGCTGCCAGATGGTTTCACAAAAAATCCCGAACCCCTCCCCCAAAAAGAACAGGCCGGGACAAAATTCTGTTGAGCAAAAAAGGAAAAAAAAAACAATTTCCCAGGCCTCTCCCTCCTCCCCAGAGCTGCCCCGCACGTCCCCCGGGGCCTCCCGTCGAGCCGGGCCTCGGGAACACCAGAAAAACGCCGCACATTTCAGATGGCCGATATTTGCTGAATTTTCATACCGGATGGAAGGCGCAAATACTGGGCTGTCCGGTTCAATGCCGGACCCCCGGCAACCCTGCCAGCCCCCAGGAACCCAGTCCCCTAGCGGCACCAGGACCCCGAAGGAATTCCTTGGGGAAGCCCCTCTAGCCAGGACAGGAGGGTGTCACTCTGATTGCTCCCCCCGGGTATTTCCCTTGGGGCTTGCTAGTGCAGACAAGTGCTTTTATTCCGTACAAGCAGTAGGGTTTAAACCAGGGGCTACTCCACTTTGGAAGCCGCGGGGGCCACACGGATGCTCCCAGCACGTACCGAGCGCCGCAGCTCAAGTGTGGTCGCATAGACTGAGGCAAATGGGGTGATGTTTAATAAGGACAAATGCCAAGTGCTCCACTTAGGAAGGAACAATCCGTTTCACACACAGAATGGGAAGCGACTGTCTAGGGAGGAGTCCTGCAGAAAGGGATCTAGGGGTCGGAGTGGACCACAAGTTAAATATGAGTCAACAGTGTGATGCTGTTGCCAAAAAAGCCAACGTGATTCTGGGACAAAAGACAGAACTATGTAGCACTTTCAAGACTAACGAAGTTTATTACGAAAGCTCATCACCTAAGAAACCATCTTGTTAGTCTTGAAAGTGCTACATAGTCCTGTGGTTTTTGTTTCAGCGACACCAGACTAACACGGCGACATCTCTCTCATGAGTCTGGGAGGCATGAACAGGTGTGTTGTGAGCCAGACACGAGGAGTCGTTCTGCCGCTCTGCTCTGCACCGATTAGGCCTCAGTTGGAGGATTGTGTCCAGTTCTGGGCGCCGCATTTCAAGAAAGATGAGGGGAAATTGGAGAGGGGCCAGAGAAGAGCAACTAGAATGAGCAAAGCTCTGGAGAACATGAGCTATGAAGGAAGAGTGTAAGAATCGGGCTTGTTTAGTTTGGAAAAGAGAAGATTGAGACGGGAGATGTGTGACGGCGCGTCGGGGTTCCCCCGCCTCCTGCACCCCCGTAATGGCACGAACAGACCCCACCAGCCAGTAGACTAGAGGGAGTTTATTGCTTCTCCAGGATACAGCACAGCACAGATGTGATCTGGTCACAGGGCCAGGCCTAGGATGCCCTCAGCCCCCCTTGAGACGGGGGAGTCTGGGCCCCTAAATCCCAGCCCCTGGCTTAGGCTGCTTCCTCCATGATACCAGCCAGAAACTAAAACTCTCTCCCAGCCCTGCCCCCCAGCCAGGTGCGGGTCTCCACCTTCCTCCCCTTTGTCTCTCTCCCTGGGAGGCGACCTGTCGGACAGGTTGGGAGCCCCTTGCCTAGTGACTCATCCGCTGTCCTGTTGGGCCGTGCTACAAACAGCCGCCAGTGGGGGTCACCCACTGCCCAAGCCCAGCAACCAGCAAGGGCCCCCCCCATAGCACACCGGGTTATAGACACGCCCCCCACTACCGCACAGACAGGGAGAGCGGTTTTCAGGTATCTAGAAGGGTGTCACAAGGAGGAGGGAGGAAAATTGTTCTGCTTGGCCCCTGAGGACAGGACAAGCAGCAAGGGGCTTAAACTGCAGCAAGGGGGGGTTGAGGTTGGACATTAGGAAAAAGTTCCTGCCTGTCAGGGTGGTTAAACACTGGGATAAATTGCCCAGGGGGGGTTGTGGCCTCTTGCTCCTTCCTCTGGCCTACTGAGCCGTATTTTGGAGTCCCGGTTTTCCCTCTCGGAGAGCGGGGGTGGGGAATCGGGTAGCGACCTGGGGCCACCCACTACTCCGGGTTCATAAAGCGGGGGGGGGGGGGGGGTTTGTGCCATTCAGAACGGGGGGGGGGGCGCTAAGGGCTGGGTGCAGGGTTCAGGTCAGGTGGTTCAAGGCAGGAGGCAGGGGGGGCTCAGGACAGAGAAGATGGGGGTGGGGTTCAGGGCAGGGGGCTGGGGGCACAGTGCGGAGAAGATGTGGGGGTGGGGGGCTCAGGGCAGGGGGCTCAGGGGAGAGGAGATGTGGGGGGTTTGGGGCAGGGGGCTAAGGGGAGAGGAGATGTGGGGGGTGCGGGGTTCGGGGGCAGGGGGGACCAGGGCAGAGGAGATGTGGGGGGGTGTCGGGCCTAGGGCAGGGGGCTCAGGGGCGAGGAGATGTGGGGGGTGTGCGGGGCCCAGGGCAGGGGGCTCAGGGCAGAGGAGATGTGGGGGGCGTGGGGCCCAGGGGCAGGGGGCTCAGGGGAGAGGAGATGTGGGGGGTGTGGGGCCCAGGGCAGGGGGCTCAGGGGCGAGGAGATGTGGGGGGGTGTGGGGTCCAGGGCAGGGGGCTCAGGGGAGAGGAGATGTGTGGGGCTCAGGGCAGGGGGCTCAGGGGAGAGGAGATGTGGGGGGTGTGGGCCCCAGAGCAGGGGGCTCAGGGGAGAGGAGATGTGGGGGGGGTGGGGTCCAGGGCAGGGGGCTCAGGGGCGAGGAGATGTGGGGGGTGTGGGCCCAGGGCAGGGGGCTCAGGGGAGAGGAGATGTGGGGGGTGTGGGGCCCAGGGCAGAGGAGATGTGGGGGGTGTGGGGCCCAGAGCAGAGGGCTCAGGGCAGAGGAGATGTGGGGGGTGTGGGGCCCAGGGCAGGGGGCTCAGGGGAGAGGAGATGTGGGGGGTGTGGGGCCCAGGGCAGGGGGCTCAGGGGCGAGGAGATGTGGGGGGTGTGGGGCCCAGGGCAGGGGGCTCAGGGGCGAGGAGATGTGGGGGGGGTGTGGCCCAGGGCAGGGGGCTCAGGGCAGAGGAGATGTGGGGGGGGGGGGCTCAGGGCAGGGGGCTCAGGGGCGAGGAGATGTGGCAGTGCGGGGGGCTGGGGGTATAGGAGTGATTTTGGGGGGCAAGAGCACCATGTTGTGGGGGGGGCTGCAGCTGCCTTTGGTTACAGGAACTGGGGCTAAGAGGTCTCAGTGCCCCCCTTGAGATAGGGGAGTCCCAGCCCCCCTCCCCAGCTCCTTCTTCTCTGCCTTCCAGCCAGCAACTAACTAACCCTCCACCAGCCCTGCCCCCCAGCCAGGGCAGCATCCACCTTCCTTTGTTCCTCTCCATGGGGGGTGTCTGGCCACTGGTTCAACAAGTTTGGCATTACCTTGGCCTAGCGAGGTTTTCCCTGCTGGGTCTTGCTCCAGACAGCAGGGGTCACCACAGCCCAGCAAGAACCCCCACTACGTCACACATGCACACTGATCCCCCCCCCCCCCCCCCCGTAACAGGGGAACGTGCACACTGATTCCCCCCCCCCCCGTAACAGGGGAACGTGCACACTGATTCCCCCCCCCCCCCCCGTAACAGGGGAACGTGCACACTGATTCCCCCCCCCCCCCCGTAACAGGGGAACGTGCACACTGATTCCCCCCCCCCCCCGGTAACAGGGGAACGTGCACACTGATCCCCCCCCCCCCGTAACAGGGGGAACGTGCACACTGATTCCCCCCCCCCCCCCCCCCGGTAACAGGGGAACGTGCACACTGATCCCCCCCCCCCCCCCGGTAACAGGGGAACGTGCACACTGATCCCCCCCTCCCCCCCCCCCGGTAACAGGGGAACGTGCACACTGATCCCCCCCTCCCCCCCCCCGTAACAGGGGAACGTGCACACTGATTCCCCCCCCCCCCCGGTAACAGGGGAACGTGCACACTGATCCCCCCCCCCCCGTAACAGGGGAACGTGCACACTGATTCCCCCCCCCCCCCCCCCCCCCCCGGTAACAGGGGAACGTGCACACTGATCCCCCCCCCCCCCCCGGTAACAGGGGAACGTGCACACTGATCCCCCCCCTCCCCCCCCCCCCCCGGTAACAGGGGAACGTGCACACTGATCCCCCCCTCCCCCCCCCCCCGGTAACAGGGGAACGTGCACACTGATCCCCCCCCTCCCCCCCCCGGTAACAGGGGAACGTGCACACTGATTCCCCCCCCCCCTCCCCAGTAACAATTACTGACACGGGGTTTGGCAGAAAATAGACATGTCATGATTTTCTGAAGAGGAAGCGGTCGGGTTTATTAGGTAACAAGTGAGAACGAAGTAGGTTCCAAATCAAACAACACAAACGCGCTCGGCCTGAAACCTCCGCTCAGCCTGAAAGCGCGTCTCCCGCAGCCCCCCCCCCACCTGGCCTGTCCCCCCCCCCGGGTTCTCAGGCTCCTTCCTTCAGGTGCAGCGCAGCCTAAGACCCCGGCCTCCCTCCCCTGTTCTCTTTGTTAAAGAATCCAGGCCCCTCCCGGCCGGAAGGACAAACGAGATCGTTTAATCAACCCCCCATGTCTCCCATTCACACACGGAAACCCCCAAAGTCGCCCCGCGCCGTGGGTCAGGCCGCCTCAGACAGCTGGGACCCCCCCACCTGAGCCCCTCCTCACCCCCCATCCCCCCACCAGCCCCCCTGCCCCAACTCCTGAACCCCCCCAGCTCCCTGCCCTGACTCCTGAACCCCCCAACCCCCTGCCCTGACTCCTGTACCCCACCTACCCCAGCCCCCTGCCCCGACTCCTGCAACCCCCCCACCAGCCCCCTGCCCCGACTCCTGAACCCCCCCAGCTCCCTGCCCCGACTCCTGAACCCCCCAACCCCCTGCCCTGACTCCTGCACCCCCCCACCAGCCTCCTGCCATGACTCCTGAACCCGCCAGCCCCCTGCCCCAACTCCTGAACCCCCCAACCCCCTGCCCTGACTCCTGTACCCCACCTACCCCAGCCCCCTGCCCCGACTCCTGAACCCCCCTAGCTCCCTGCCCCGACTCCTGAACCCCCCAACCCCCTGCCCTGACTCCTGTACCCCACCTACTCCAGCACCCTGCCCCCGACTCCTGAACCCCCCTAGCTCCCTGCCCCGACTCCTGAACCCCCCAACCCCCTGCCCTGACTCCTGTACCCCACCTACCCCAGCACCCTGCCCTGACTCCTGCAACCCCCCCACCAGCCTCCTGCCCTGACTCCTGAACCCCCCAGCCCCCTGCCCCAACTCCTGAACCCCCAAACCC